>NW_023396868.1:2896162-2951162 GCF_011125445.2 Fundulus heteroclitus
GACCATAGTCTTTAAAAGCCAAAAGCTGTGCAAACATCTGGATTCAATTGTCATTTTCTGTGAAGTCTTTACACTGTCAAGACCTCCTGATGGCAAAAGCAAAAAAGTTCACTGACTTTGAACGTCGGTAGGTAGGATTGTTGAGCTGCATAAGCAAGGCCTCTCACAACGTGCCATCGCTGCTGAGGTTGGACACAGTAAGACAGTCATTTTGCATTTTTTAAATGATCCTGAGGGTTATGGAACAAAAAAGTCAAGTGGTAGGACCCAAAAAAATTTCACCAGCTCTGAGCCGCAGGACCGATTGGCTTTGTCCGTCAAGACACGGGACGATCCTCTTCCCAAATTAAGGCCATTCTGGTGCTGACTGCAGCCCAATAACCATCAGATGGCATCTGCGAGAGAAGGGCTTCAGAAACAAAAAAACGTCTTCGAAGGCCACGTCTTCTTCAACGCCACAGAATGCCGTTTGGACTTTGCAAGGATGCACCAAAACATGGGACATTGAAAGGTGGAAGAAAGTTGTCTTCTATGAGAGAAAAAATTTAACCTTGATGGTCCTGATGGCTTCCAACGTTACTGGCATGACAGGGAGATCCCACCTGAGATGTTTTCTACACGGCACAGTGGTGGGGCGCCATCATGATTTGGGGTGCGTTTTCCTTCAATGGAACAATGGAGCTTCAGGTTGTGCAGGGGCGTCAAACAGCAGCGGCTATGTGGAGATGTTGCAGCGGGCATCCCTCATGACTGAGGGCCCTCGTCTGTGTGTAATGATTGGGTTTTTCAACAGGACAATGCTGCAGTTCACAATGCCCGCCTGACAAGGAGTTCTTCCAAGAGAATAACATCACTCTTTTGGAACCATCCTGCCATGTTCCCCGATCTAAACCCAATTGAGAACATTTGGGGATGGATGGCAAGGGAAGTTTACAAAATGGACATCAGTTCCAGACAATGGATGCCCTTCGTGAAGCCATCTTCAACACTTGGAGCAATGTTCCCACTAGCCTCCTGGAAACACTGGCATCGAGCATGCCTAAACGATTGTTTGAAGTCATCAACAAGAATGGTGGAGCTACTCATTACTGAGTCCTTTTTTTTGACATTTTGATTTCTGGTTTTGGGGGGGGTTCGGGTTTTTTTTGAGCTATGGTCTTAAACTTTTGATCAGCTGAAAAAATCATGTTTGAGTATAAATGCAGTTTTCAGACAATTCCCTGCTCAAATGTTCTTGTCTCTTGCACTGATTTGTCCTTTTAACATTGTGAAGCTCTACTTAGAACCTTCTAAGATCCAAATAGTGCAAAATGCAAATTCTTGAATTTTTGACTGGTCTTAAGATTTTGATCAGGAGTGTATATATATAATATATATTATATATTATAATATATATAATATATATATATATCTATATATATATATAATATATATTTATTTTTTTATTTTTTTTTTTTGCCGTGATGGTGCGTCACGATCAATTACATTTAGCAGAAACCCTGAAACATCTGTACGTGTTTGGTTACTGTTATTATAATTATTAGTCTAAGCAGCGCCAAATTGCATTCTACACTTTCTGTCTCAACGTCGCCGATCTTCTACTTTCAGCTCTCTGTGTCTGGGTCATATGTGTCACTTTCCATGCAAGGTAGATTCCTACTCCCACCAGGAAGAGAGGCAAGCAGAGTCAAGACATATTTTGCTTGCTTTGACAAACATATCTGTGTTTGTTAAATACACCTAATTTCTGAGGATGTCTGCACGAAAAGCTGCCAGAAAGCCGGGAATACAAAGCCTCTAATAGTTGTGGAAGCGTCTGCTGTTGTGTTGGGGAAAACATACGGTGGTCATTAAAGCAATAACCGCTTATATGACCCAACTAGTTACCCCCAATAGAACTACCTTGTGTCAGAAGTGCTCTTGCCCTAAAATTAATACAAGGGTGATGGCGTCTCTTTAAACTCAATTAATAAACATTAATAAGCAATATGGCATATTTTAACAAGTATACAGATGTATGGTAATTTCAGGTGTCGTACAAAAATACATTTTGCTCTGATTGTCGCACATCACCAAATGTCTGTCTGCTGGAAACAAAAAGGCACCTTCCTGAGCCTTAAAACAGATGGCTGTTTAATTCTTGCAAAATAACCAATTCTTGTAGACCACATGAATTAATCTAAATCATATCCCAAATGTAGTAAAATAAACACTGAATAAATTTAAAGAGATTTTCATTCAATCAAGAAGCAGGAAAAAGAGGCCTTCAAAACATAACCCTGTATAAAGATATATGATAGAGACAGAAACACAAAAGGAGACAGAAAGATGGATAAATAAGGCAAAAATTGAGAGACATAAGCTGGCTGCTCATATAAAGTTGTATTCTGAGGTAGTAATGGAAAGTTAAGTGAAAAGAAAATCTTTATAAAATGTATGCATGCAATGTATTTTTAATTTTAAGCCATGTTCACTCTGTTATCTGTGTTGCAAGTGATGTAAAAGCTAGGGTCGGCTATTTTTCCAGAAGTTTACCTAAGTCCCTTTTTGAATAACAGTGCATGTGCGAGACTTCTTATTTCGCTCTCTTTCATTAGGGGAATTACATGAAAACAATCTCAAATCCATACTGGTCTTTTTTCTTTCTACTGAGGCCTTCGTCTTCTTCTCATAAGCATGAATGTGGTATGCTTCTTGCAACTCTCAACTATGTTCAAAGTATACGGTGAGAGCAGCAGGGCTTCAATGAACAGCTAACGCCAAAGCTAACCCCTAACCTGATCGTTAAGCTGACCAGGTACATAAACACTAGACGTGCGAATGCGCAGCGAGCAAGCGGAAACTAACAAGGAACCTATGCATACATTGTCGTTACATGAGCGGATCAGAATGATTGGCATGTGGGACAACCAATAGATAAGGCGATACCCCTGGAACTTCAGGGACAGAGGAGAGTGAGAACAGGAACAAAACTGACAAATCCCTGCCCTTCGGTGCAAAAAGCATTGATTGGTTAGAGTTTTTTTACAGGCCTGCAGCTCCCACAGAGATTGTTTTTTTTTTATTTAACCTCCTTTTTCTGAATGCATAATGTATTGACTACTCTCAGGAAGGAAGGACCATTTTATCCAGATAATAGTGTTTCTGAACAGGATTCCGAACTATAGCTTTAACGTTAGTTGCTTGATGTTCTTCCAGCTGATTATTTAGTTTGTACATTTGCCAAGTTGTCAATATTCTATTGGGAACATTGGCTTGTAAAATTTGAACATCATTGCATTTTGATAAAATTATTAAAATACCTACTTTGCTAAGTCTTCTGGAATATTTGCGCATGTGAGCTTTAAGTCAAGTCACAGTTTCACCTTAAACTAAGCGGGATAAAGTTTTGTTTTGGGTGAGAGATACATGGGTCACTGCTGTGAATCCACCGCTCCACCCCAAAATAGGCTGCTTCTTACGGAGCCCTCTAGGGGGCATGGGGAAATTGTTTTTTTTTTTTTGTTTTGTTTTTGCGTTCCCTCGCAAAACCTTTTGCATTTCCTCGCAAAGTGCATGTTCCCAAAAAGTGCATGCCTGCCGAGATATGTATTCCCTGTCGCGGGAGCCCGCCTTTCTCTGTACAACTGAATATCGATGAGAAAATCGTATTCAAATTTGACCAACGCACTTACTTGTTCTTAAAATAATGATACCAAAACATTTTAATATACCTCTTGTGGGGAAAAAAATGTGGTTATTTGGCAGATTCATTTACAAACAATAAACCGTGAGAGCCAACGGGAGTTGTTGAAACTGCAAAGGTTTCTCTTAAGTGGAAGATCAAACGTGCATCTACACAACACAGCGCACAGACCAGTGTGATGCATTCGTGCAAAGCTATGGTGCATTCAGGAGCATAGGACATTTCAAATTTGCAAGGAAAGAGGCATAAAACAGAACAGAACTTAACTCATACAATAATGTGTCTATCCAGAAACAGTGCGGGCTTTCTTACAATACTGAATGCTCTATAATTGTATTTGTTATTTTTGATTATGCACATCTGCTAGCTTTTTATTATGAAAAATCTTATGTCCCATGCTCATGAATGCACCATAGCTTTCTGACACTCGCGAATGCATCTCACTGGTATGTGCGCTGTGCTGTGTAGATCCAAGTTTGATCTTCCGAGAAACCTTTGCCGGAACGCAAAAAAAAAATTCCCCATGTCCCCTAGAGGGCTCCGTAGCTTCTTAATATTGTGTTGGTAGTAAAAAATAAATATTGTAGAGGTAGTAAAAAAAAGACAAAGCGCAGCCCAAAACTCCCCTTATGATGAGTACGATTATTGGACCTCGTGTTCCCTCGCCCGGACGCGGGTCACCGGGGCCCCACTCTGGAGCCAGGCCTGGAGGTGGGGCACGTTGGCGAGCGTCTGGTGGCCGGGCTTTTGCCCATGGAGCCCGGCCGGGCTCAGCCCGAAGAGGTGACATGGGTCCCCCTTCCGATGGGCTCACCACCTGTTGGAGGGGCCAAAGGGGTTGGGTGCATTGTGCAACGGGTAGCAGTAGAGGGCGGGGACCTTGGCGTTCCGATCCTCGGCTGCAGAAGCTGGCTCTTGGGACGTGGAATGTCACCTCTCTGGTGGGGAAGGAGCCTGAGCTTGTGCGCGAGGTTGAGAGGTTCCGACTAGAGATAGACGGACTCACCTCGACGCACCGCTCTGGCTCCGGAACCAGTCTCCTTGAGAGGGGCTGGGCATTCTTCCACTCTGGAGTTGCCCATGGTGAGAGGCGCCGAGCTGGGGTTGGCATACTTGTTGCCCCCCATCTCGGTGCCTGCACGTTGGGGTTTTCCCCGGTGAACGAGAGGGTGGCCTCCCTCCGCATTCGTGTGGGGGGACGGATTCTGACTGTTGTTTGCGCTTATGCGCCAAACAGCAGTTCAGATTACCCACCCTTTTTGGAGTCCTTGGAAGGGGTACTGGAGAGTGCCCCTCCTGGGGACTCCCTCGTTTTGCTGGGGGACTTCAACGCTCACGTGGGCAATGACAGTGGGGCCTGGAGGGGCGTGGTTGGGAGGAATGGCCCACCTGATCTGAACTCGAGTGGTGTTTTGTTGTTGGACTTCTGTGCTCGTCATGGATTGTCCATCACAAACACCATGTTCAAGCATAAGGGTGTCCATATGTGCTCTTGGCACCAGGACACCCTAGGTCGCAGTTCAATGATCGACTTTGTTGTCGTTTCATCTGATCTGCGGCCGTATGTCTTGGACACTTGGGTGAAGAGAGGGGCGGAGCTCTCCACCGACCACTACCTGGTGGTGAGTTGGCTCCGATGGCGGGGGAGGAAGCCAGTCCGACCGGGCAGGCCCAAACGCACTGTGAGGGTTTGCTGGGAACGTCTGGCAGAGTCCCCTGTGAGGCGGAGCTATAACTCCCACCTCCGGGAGAACTTTAAACACGTCCCGAGGGAGACGGGGGACATTGAGTCTGAATGGGCCATGTTCCACGCCTCTATTGTTGAGGCGGCTAGTCGGAGCTGTGGTCGCAAGGTTGTCGGTGCATGTCGCGGCGGCAACCCTCGAACCCGCTGGTAGACACCAGCGGTGAGGGAAGCCGTCAAGCTGAAGAAGGAGTCCTACCGGGCTTTTTTGGCCTGTGGGACTCCGGAAGCAGCTGATGTGTACCGGCAGTCGAAGCGGCAGGCGGCTCGGCTGGTCGCCGAGGCAAAAACTCGGGCGTGGGAAGAGTTCGGAGAGGCCATGGAGAAAGACTTCCGTACGGCTTCGAAGCGATTCTGGTCCACTATCCGGCGTCTCAGGAGGGGGAAGCAGTGCAGTACCAACACTGTTTACAGTGGGGGTGGTGTGCTGCTGACCTCGACTCGGGACGTCGTGCGTCGGTGGGCGGAATACTTCGAAGACCTCCTTAATCCCACCAACACGTCTTCCATTGAGGAAGCAGAGCCTAAGGACTCTGGGTCGGGTTCTCCCATCTCTGGGGCTGAGGTTGCCGAGGTTGTTAAAAAGCTCCTCGGTGGCAAGGCCCCGGGGGTGGATGAGATTCGCCCTGAGTACCTTAAGGCTCTGGATGTTGTGGGGCTGTGTTGGTTAACGCGGCTCTGCAACATTGCGTGGACATCGGGGGCAGTTCCCCTGGATTGGCAGACTGGGGTGGTGGTCCCCCTATTTAAAAAGGGGGACCGGAGGGTGTGTTCCAACTACAGAGGAATCACACTCTTAAGCCTCCCTGGTAAGGTCTATTCAGGGGTTCTGGAAAGGAGGGTCCGTCGGATAGTCGAATCTCGGATTCAGGAAGAGCAGTGTGGTTTTCGTCCTGGCCGTGGAACACTGGACCAGCTCTATACCCTCAGCAGGATTCTTGAGGGGGCATGGGAGTTTGCCCAACCAGTCTACATGTGCTTTGTGGATCTGGAGAAGGCATTCGACCATGTCCCCCGGGGGATCCTGTGGGGGGTACTCCGGGAGTATGGAGTACCGGACCCTTTAATAAGGGCTGTCAGGTCTCTGTACGACCGGTGTCAGAGTTTGGTCCGCATTGCCGGCAGTAAGTTGGACTCGTTTCCGGTGAGAGTTGGACTCCGCCAAGGTTGCCCTTTGTCACCGATTCTGTTCATAACTTTTATGGACAGAATTTCTAGGCGCAGCCAAGGTGTTGAGGGGATCCGTTTTGGTGGCCTTAGGATTGCGTCTCTGCTATTCGCGGATGACGTGGTCCTATTGGCTTCATCAGGGCGTGATCTACAGCTCTCACTGGAGCGGTTCGCAGCCGAGTGCGAAGCGGCCGGGATGAAAATCAGTGCCTCCAAATCCGAGATCATGGTCTTGAACCGGAAAAGGGTAGAGTGCCTTCTCCGGGTTGGGGAGAATGTGCTGCCCCTAGTGGAGGAGTTCAAGTATGTTGGGGTCTTGTTCACGAATGAGGGGAAGACGGAGCGGGAGATCGACAGGCGGATTGGTGCAGCGTCTGCTGTGAAGCGGGCGCTGTACCGATCCGTTGTGGTGAAGAGAGAGCTGAGCCAAAAGGCGAAGCTCTGGATTTACCGGTCGATCTACGTTCCTACCCTCATCTATGGTCACGAGCTTTGGGTCGTGACCGAAAGAACGAGATCCCGGATACAAGCGGCTGAAATGAGTTTTCTCCGTAGTGTGTCTGGGCTCTCCCTTAGAGATAGGGTGAGGAGCTCAGTCATCTGGGGAGGACTCAGAGTAGAGCCGCTGCTCCTCCACGTCCAGAGGAGCCAGTTGAGGTGGCTCGGGCATCTGGTCAGGATGCCTCCTGGACGCCTCCCTGGTGAGGTGTTCCGGGCACGTCCCACCGGGAGGAGGCCCAGGGTATAGTAAGGAATGCTGATGTCCGATGCAAAACAGAAACTGGCATTGTTTGCAGATGATGATATGGTTTATTTATCCAATCCCACCCAATCTATACCAGAACAATTTGGAGAGAATATGGGTGATATTTGGGCTGTATTCTTAGTTGTATTAAATATTTGGGTATACATGTATCAACTGATTTGTCTAAGTTGAAGAAAAAAAATTATGTTCCCTTAAAAAGAGAAACAACTAAGAATATTAACAGATGGAATTTGATTTAATCTTCAAACAAAAAACGTAAATTAATAAATTATGGTTTATTTTACTAAACATTTCAACATTTCATGCTATTACCAAAACAATTTTCCCACTTTGGGAATGATATTGTGCAAAGTATCATGAATGGCCAAGGAGTTTATTGGCAATAAATAAATAAAAAATAATATATATATATATATATATATATATATATATATATATATATATATATATATATATATCTCAAAAAAATTATTTTCATAAATTGACAAAAATAATCCTAGATTTCTCTTTAGTACGGTTGCCAAACTTTCCCAGAGGCATAGCTCCGTTGATCCATCCATTTCCTTAGCTCTTAGCAGTAATGACTTTATGGGATTCTTCATAAATAAAATTGATGCCGTTAAAAATAAAATAATGGCCATCCTCCCAAACACGATTACCTTGTCTCAAAAAGTGAGGCAACGTTGGAGGAATTTTTAGAACCTGCACAGTATTTAAACTGTTTAGAAGCAGTAGAGCTTTCTGAGCTATCTAAAATTTTAGCTTCATCTAAACCTTCTACCTGTATGTTAGACCCAATCCCAACCAAGTTGTTTAAGGAGGTATTCCCATTGATCAGTGGCCTTACTTTGGACATGATTAATCTATCCTTAGTAAATTGATATGTACCACAGGCTTTTAAAGTAGCTGTTATTAAACCTTTCCTTAAGAAACCATCTCTTGATCAAAATGAGTTAGTAAATTACAGACCTATATCTAATCTTCTTTTCCTATCTAAAATTCTTGAGAAAGTAGTTGCTAATCAACTCTGTGAACATTTACAAAGTAATGACCTACTTGAGGAGTTTCAGTCAGGCTTCAGAGCTCATCATAGCACTGAAAAAGCTCTGGTGAAGGTCACTAAGGATATTCTCATGGCCTCAGAAAATGGACTTGTGTCTGTACTTGTCCTGTTAGATCTCAGTGCTGCATTTGATACAGTTGATCACAATATTCTCCTACAAAGACTTGAACATACTGTAGGGATTAAGGGAAAAGCATTAGGCTGGTTTAAATCTGATCTGTCAGACAGATTCCAGTTTGTTCATGTCAATAATAAATCTTCTTCAAACTCTAGGGTCACCTGTGGAGTACCACAGGGTTCAGTCCTTGGACCAATTCTCTTTATTATATGTATGCTTCCGATTGGCAAAATGATCAGACAGCATAAGATTAATTTCCACTGTTATGCTGATGACACTAAGCTATATTCATCCATAAATCCTGATGAATCCAATCAATTACTTCGACTACAGTCATGTCTTGATGACATCAAAAGCTGGATGACTTTAAATTTTCTGCATTTAAATTCTGACAAGACAGAAGTTGTAATCTTTGGACCAGAGTCCTCAAAAAATAAACTTCTTAATCAATCACTTAATCTGGATGGCATTAACTTGCCCTCTGGTAATAAAGTAAAAAATCTTGGTCTTATTTTTGACCAAGACATGTCATTTAAATCCCATATTAAACAGGTTTCCAGAGTTTCCTTTTTTCACCTCAGGAATATCGCCAAAATTAGAAACATTCTGTCCAGGAGCGATGCTGAAAAACTAGTCCATGCATTTGTTACTTCAAGGCTGGACTATTCTTTACTATCAGGAAGTCCACAAAATGCAGTTCAAAGCCTTCAGTTGATCTAAAATGCTGCAGCAAGAGTTCTGATGAAAATCAACAAGAGGGATCATATTTCTCCAACTTTAGCTTCCCTTCATTGGCTTCCTGTTAAATCAAGAATAGAATTTAAAATTCTCCTTCTAACGTATAAAGCCCTTAATAATCAAGCTCCATCATATATCAGAGCTCTGATTACCCCGTATGTTCCTAACAGAGCACTTCACTCTCAGACTGCAGGTCTGCTGGTGGTTCCTAGAGTCTCTAAAAGTAGAATGGGAGGCAGATCCTTTAGCTATCAGGCTCCTCTCCTGTGGAACCAACTCCCAGTTTTGGTCCGTGAGGCAGACACCCTGTCTACTTTTATGACTTATCTTAAAACCTTCCTTTCTGACAAAGCTTATAACTAGAGTGGCTTATGTTGCCCTGACCTACCTATGGGGATGTCCTTCTATGGGCTTAGGCTACTGAAGGTCATCAGGATCTATTTTTCTCACTCTATCGAGTTCTACTGTTATTCAATTATTATTGCTTGTCATCATTTCTGCTTATAACTTTTTGTTCTCTCTCTTTTTTTTCTTCGTAGTAGGTACACCTGGTCTGGCGTTCTGTTATCTGTGACATCATCCAGAGAAGACAGATCACCCGCTACTACCATCTAATGTAGAACAGATTACTAGATCAATGTGTGCTTCTGTGCTTTTTTGTCTCTCTTGTTGTGTCTCTGCTCTGTCTTCTGTAACCCCAGTCGGTCGAGGCAGATGACCGTTCATACTGAGCCCGGTTCTGCCGGAGGTTTTCCTTCCCGCTATTGGGTGTTTTTTCTTTCCCCTGTTGCTTCATGCTTGCTCAGTATGAGGGATTGCAGCAAAGCCATCAACAATGCAGACGACTCTCCCTGTGGCTCTACGCTTCTTCAGGAGTGAATGCTGCTTGTCGGGACTTTGATGCAATCAACTGGTTCCTTTTATATAGGAAATTTTTGACCAATCTGTATAATATGATTGATTTTGACTTTGTAAAGTGCCTCGAGATGTTTCATGAATTGGCGCTATATAAATAAAATTTAACTTAATAAATTGCAAATTCTGATTAATCAATAAAATCTGTTTATGGCCCAGCCTTACTCTCTTAAATGGTAACAAATGACAGCTAAGCTGCAAGTTAAAATTTTAGTTATAACCAATAATTCACTCAAAGCACTCTAAAAAGGTGATTAGTCAATTAGTCAGTCATCTGATTGAAGAGGGAGGAAAAAGCCAAAAGGTTTAAATTTGGGAAGTAAAAGGAAAAGAAAAAATAATTAGTTGTACCTGCAGTTACAAAAACCAACAGTAGATGAAGGCAGAGTGCGTTACCATTAAGAATCTGGTTTATTTTCAGAAAGTTTATTTAGCTATAAAGTTAAATCAAACTTTAAAATCACAAATCAACTTAAACAGTCCACAAACCACCTTAGACTCTTTTGTGTTGTCAGAACCAATTTCTAGCAAGAAAGACCCACTATATGAATTTCCAGCAACCTTTTGGTAAAAGAGTTGAAAAATCATCAATCAAGATATCACAATTGTTTTATTTATATAAAGGTTACTGCTGTTGTTCAAAGTCTTGCCCAGTGAACGGCAATTGTTGATAATAGACAGAACTCCCGATAGTTAAACAAAAAACTATTGTACAATATTTGCTGTGTTTGTATATTTGAAAGCAGGTTACACATATATTGGGGCTTGTGAATGTTATTGATGTATATATATAAAAAAAAAAAAAAATCAAGATAACCTGCAGGCGATCAGGTTGTTTTTAGTCTGTAGAAGTAACTCTAGACTTTTGTTTCCCCAAAATCTGATTTCACTTACTAGGATCTACTTTCAGAAACATTCTGACAACTTTTATTTTGTTCATATCTATTTTATCCTTTTTTTATTTGTAATGCAGGAATCAGTGGAAGAAACTGCTGAAAATAAAGAACTTCAGTTGAGGAAACTTGAAGCAACAGTGAAATCACTGTCGGAGGAGCTGCTAAAGGTTTGTGAAACCACACTGTTGTAATCTTACCACTTAAACAGATAGTATGACCCAGTACGTAAGCAGACATGTCACGTCACCACTGATAACATGGGTTACTAGAACACCCAGGGGCTTTATTCTCCTTGCTCTTATTTTAATATTTCTGCTGCAATAAAAAATATTTTCATTTCAAAATAATCATTTCAATTTCTAAAAATCAAGAATCTTTACTGTCACCATGTGTTACCATTACCAATGTTGAAATTTCTTTGAGACCCACACCTGCTCAGGTTGTACACAGATAACGCAACACAAGGACACAGCAGACATAATATTTCCGCGCTTAGGCAAGCTACCATTCAAAATTAGCTTGCTGAGAAACAATGACCAAAAAGCGAGCAGCACACTACTGATGTAGAAAGGACAGGGAGAACAGTCTCCCTGGGTGAGGTGCACAAAGTGCATGGACAGCAGTCCACATGGTCTCCAACTCTCTTAAAAGTCAGTTTAAAGGCATACTATGCAACATTTTTCAGTTAATTAATGTGTTCCATACCGTTTTGGATGATTAAATGAGTCATTTCAGGTTGAACAAAGGTTTTCTAGGCCGCCCTGGTGGTCTGTGGGGGAAATACCGCACTTGCAATTGCAGGAGCCCTCGGCCCGCACACACAGGCTCAGAAGTCTCGCTTTACGGAGAGAACTCCATGTGTTTTTGCCCTGCCATTCACTATATGCACGCGCGAAAGCAACAACAAAGAACCGCGTGTTAACGTCAAATAAACATGCAAGCATATCGAGTTTTATTATTATTATTATTATTATTATTATATATATATATTTTTTTTTTATGTTGGCGAGACGCTTCCGCGGCGGCCGCGGCGAGGCGGTGGCGGTAGCGTCTCGCCAACATAAAAAAAATAAAAAATAAATAATAATAATAATAAAACTGGCTTGGCGAGGCGGCGGCCGCGGCTTGGCGAGGCGGCCGCGGCTTGGCGAGGCGGCCGCGGCTTGGCGAGGCGGCCGCGGCTTGGCGAAGCACGGCCGCCTCGCCAAGATAGCGCTGCAGGAAAACCCTGATGTTCATACCTTCACTGTGTTAGTCATTGTTTGTACTGCCGTTTTTTCCACTTTTCGTTGCGTTCGCCTGTCTGCTAAGCTCAAAACAACCGCGCCTGACTTGACGGAGAAACCAGAACAGCTGAGCATCTTTACGACAGTGCACTTTTACTTTCGCCCTCTGGGGAGAGCCTCGCTGGAAAATCAACCCCGGTTGCATAGTATACCTTTAAACAGAAAACACTGACCTACATACGCGTAGATCAATGCTTTTGAAATAATATTATTGTACTTGTATGTCCTTACATCTTATACACTTAAATACTCCACCACTAGTTAAAATGACGGCTACACTGGGGGCGGAACCAGGAGTATACAACCCTTTCAGTCCTCCTCATGTTTATCCATAGAGTTTCTAATGGTCCTGATGTCCATGGTGTTTAGCCTCTGATCAGCCTTCCCTCATCTCCCCTGGGTCTGCCATCTGTTCCGTTTTAGTTCTCTCTCCAAAATGTCCCAATCATCCACCTCTACAGGGATCCCGAGCTCCCTCAGAGTGGATTGGGCCTCCAATAAAGAGGGGAAGGTTTTGACACCCTTGTCCAGAAACAGTCTAAGTTGAGCCGGGTATGGTGATTTTGCTTTGATGTGGCGCTCCTTCAATCTTTTAGTTACTTCACAAACTTGTTTTCGCTTTCTTTGGACCTCTGGTCAGTTTTCCTGATCGAAGTATACTTTATTCCCCCGAAATTCCACCTCCCGCTGCTTCCATGCCTGCTGTAGCACCACTTGTTTAATGTTGAAATCCAAAAAAGTGAACTATTATGGATCTCAGTGGTGCTGCTGGTTTCAGCTTCGGAGCTGTAGCTCTGTGAGCTGTCTCAGTGTAAATGTCTGTGCCTTCAGGTAACTATAGCGCGGATTTAGAAAAAAATAGTAATAAACAGGATCATCTCTTTTCCTTCTGATTCTTCTTCTTCTGTGGCATTTGCAGTCAAAGTTACGGATCTTCTCCATTTCACTGTCTCCGTCTTCTTCAAATGTTGTTCAGGCGATAACTTTGGATACGTTCCAGCTCTTCTGCCGCAAGTCCACAGCTTTCTTTGTCGTCCTCATCTTCAATTAACGTCAGCTGAAAACTGGGAATGTTCTCTGATGTTTTGCAGTCGCTATCATCAATTTCTTCTGCTCCATCTCCTTCTGATTCCATATCGGAAGAGAGTGCAGTGGTGTTGTCAGTGCCGGTGACCATGTACTCCAAAAGCAAAGCTCTGCAAATGCGGTGGTTAAGTTCTCTGACAATCCGTTCTGATTGGTCCGTCTTCATGAGTCCCAGAAGCACATAGTATGTTCAAACAGCATTAAGCAGCTGTTTAAGTAGCCGTCTACTCACTTTAAGCACGGAAAGACGACGCCAAGACGACATACAAATGAGCCCCGGCTTTCCACACACCCGACATGTAAACACAGCTCAGGGGGATTTTAAGCTGATAACATCCCATTTTTAAACACAAACTGGGATGTATTTAAAAAAGGATGCTGACTTAGAAAGCTACATATCTTCTGTGCTTTCTTATATTCATATCTGCACTGATGTTGTCCTACCAACAAAACCATCAAGAGTGTTTCCTAACCTGAAACCACCTCAATGATTATCGTCCCATCACTCTGTCCCCCATCATCATGAAGTGCTTCGAGAGAATGGCTCCACTTCACTCAGCTCTGACTCATTTGCAGCATCCCAGCACCTATGTTAGGATGCTCAGCGTTCAACGTCATGCTCCTCACCTTTCTGCTCCTGGATCAGTGACTTCCTTACCAACAGACCCCAGGTGGTGAGGATAGGGAACGCCACATCTGCTCCACTGATCCTCAACACAGGAACGTCGCAGGGTTGTGTCATCAGCCCTGCTCTCTTCACCCTTTTCATCCAGGACTGTTCTGCTGTCCACCCCACAAACACAGTGGTGAAGTTTGCGGACAACACCACTGTAGTGGGTCTCATCTCCAACAATGATGATTCCCACTACAGGGATGAGGTCAGCAATCTCACACAATAGTGGTCCAGGAACAACCTGATCCTGACCAGTAAGATCAAGGAGGTAATAATAGACCACAGGAGGTCCGGGAGGACTGAACATACTCCTCTCTACATAAAGGGAGGGGTGGAGCACGTGGACAGCATTCAATTCCTGGGCATTCACATCTCCTCCAACCTCTCTTGGACTGCAAACACCTCCCACCTCATGAAGAAGGCCCAACAACTGCTGTTCTTCCTCAGGAAACTGAAAAGGACTGGTTCTTCCACTAAGCTGCTAAAGAACTTCTATCCATCTTATTTTCGAACGTGGAAGTAACTATGGGTTCATCTTCCGTTTTTTTGTGCGGCACTTCTGTTTCAGCGCTTCCCTCGCCTAAATAACAAGTGTGCATGCGCGAAAGCAGCATGCTGCAGTTACATCGCTCCGTTTTTGCTTCTTAACTTTCTTACTTTTATCTTTTTTTGATTGCTCTTGTTTTTTCACAGTAACTCTGCTAAGTATTGTCCTCTCTAACAGGGTCGTTCTCAGAGAGTTTTCGTGCTTTTTCGTGTTGTTTTTATCATGCCGCGCTCATCGGGACACGCTGTCTTTGTTTACTCCGGAGAACAGCTGATCGCTCTAATACCGACCGGCGTGGTAGCCAGACCAGCTGAAATACCACCTGAACTCTGGAGAAAAACACGCCGAGGTTACAGAGGAGGAAAGCAACATCGGGGGATAAAAGGAGTATCGAGACGAGACGGGCTTATTGAAAGGAGAAGATTTAAGCGGTGTCTCCCCTCTGTTGTTATGGGAAATGTGCGGTCCCTTAGCAACAAGATGGACGAGCTAATGGCGCTAACGCGAAGCCAACCGGAGTACTGGGAGTGCAGTCTGATGTGTTTCACCGAGACATGGCTGCACAAGGACATTACGGACCAGATTGTCTCCGTGGATGGCTTTCACACCGTCCAGGCCGACCAGGACACTAAGAGCGGTAAGCAGAAAGGAGGGGGGCTTGCCATTCTAGTAAACAGCAGATGGTGTTACCCGGGTCACATCACCATTAAAGAACAGCTCTGTAGCCCGGATGTTGAACTGCTGGCCGTTGGACTCCGTCCTTACAAGCTGCCTAGAGAGATCCCACATGTCATCGCTGCTGTCCTATACATCCCTCCGTCTGCAAATCCAACATCTGCCTGCAGCATCATACACACCTCCATCTCCAAACTACAGACCCAACATCCTAATGCCCTCATCATCATGTCGGGGGACTTCAACCATGTCACCATGAACAAAGTTCTGCCGACCTTCAAACAGTAGGTGAGCTGCCCAACCAGAGAGAAGACAACCCTGGACCTGATGTATGCTAACATTAAAGATGGATACAGCTCCACTTCTCTCCCCCCTACGGGCAGGTCAGATCACAACCTGGTTCACCTCAAACCCTGTTATGTGCCTCTGGTGAAGAGGAAGCCTGCGAGCACAAGGACTGTGACGAGGTGGTCGAAGGAGGCTTATTAGGCACTGCAGGCCTGCTTTGAGGTGACTGACTGGTCCGCACTATGTGAGCCACATGGGGGAGACATTGATGGGCTCACAGAGTGCATCACAGACTACATCAATTTCTGTGTGGACTGCAATGTTCCAGCTCGGACTGTCACCTGTTACGCCAACAATAAACCATGGATCACCAAGGACATTAAGGCCATCCTGAATGAGAAGAATAGGGCGTTCAGAGATGGCAACCGTGAAGAGGTGAGGAGAGTGCAGGGGGTACTGATATGTAAAATCAAGGAGGCTAAGGACAAATACAATTCAATTAAATTTTATTTATATAGCGCCAAATCATGAAACATGTCATCTCAACGCACTTTACAAAGTCAAGTTCAATCATATTATACAGATTGGGTCAGATTATACAGATTGGTCAAAAATGTCCTATATAAGGAAACCAGTTGATTGCATCAAAGTCCCGACAAGCAGCATTCACTCCTGGGGAAGCGTAGAGCCACAGGAAGAGTCATCTGCATTGTACATGGCTTTGCTGCAATCCCTCATACTGAGCAAGCATGAAGCGACAGTGGGAAGAAAAACCACCCATTAGCGGGAAGGAAAAACCTCCGGCAGAACCGGGCTCAGTATGAACGGTCATCTGCCTCGACCGACTGGGGTTACAGAAGACAGAACAGAGACACAACAAGAGAGACAAACAAGCACAGAAGCACACATTGATCTAGTAATCTGTTCTACATTAGATGGTAGTAGCAGGTGAGCCGTCTTCTCTGGATGATGTCACAGTTAACAGAACGCCAGACCAGGTGTACCTACTATGAAGAGAAAAGAGAGAGAACAGAAAGTTAAAGCAGAAATGACAACACATAATGCATAATTGAAGAACAGTAGAACTCAATAGAGTGAGAAAATTAGATCCTGATATACTCCAGTAGCCTAAGCCTATAGCAGTAAAACTATAAAGGTAGCTGAGAGTAACATGAGCCACTCTAGTTATAATTTTTGTCAAAAAGAAAAGTTTTAAGCCTAGTCTTAAAAGTAGACAGGGTGTCTGCCTCACGGACCAAAACTGGGAGTTGGTTCCACAGGAGAGGAGCCTGATAGCTAAAGGATCTGCCTCCCATTCTACTTTTAGAGACTCTAGGAACCACCAGCAGACCTGCAGTCTGAGAGCGAAGTGCTCTGTTAGGAACATACGGGGTAATCAGAGCTCTGATATATGATGGAGCTTGATTATTAAGGGCTTTATACATTAGAAGAAGAATTTTAAATTCTATTCTTGATTTAACAGGAAGCCAATGAAGGGAAGCTAAAACAGGAGAAATATGATCCCTCTTGTTGATTTTCATCAGAACTCTTGCTGCAGCATTTTGAATCAGCTGAAGACTTTGAACTGCATTTTGTGGACTTCCTGATAGTAAAGAATTACAATAGTCCAGCCTTGAAGTAACAAATGCATGGACTAGTTTTTCAGCATCACTCCTGGACAGAATGTTTCTAATTTTGGCGATATTCCGGAGGTGAAAAAAGGAAACTCTGGAAACCTGTTTAATATGGGATTTAAATGACATGTCTTGGTAAAAAATAACACCAAGATTTTTTACTTTATTACCAGAGGCCAGGTTAATGCCACCCAGATTAAGTGATTGGTTAAGAAGTTTATTTTTTGAGGACTCTGGCCCAAAGATTACAACTTCGGTTTTGTCAGAATTTAGATGCAGGAAATTTAAAGTCATCCAGCTTCTGATGTCATCAAGACATGACTGCAGTCGAAGTAATTGATTGGATTCATCAGGATTTATGGATAAATATAGCTGAGTATCATCAGCATAACAGTGGAAATTAATCCCATGCTGTCTGATAATTTTGCCTATCGGAAGCATATATATAGTAAAGAGAATTGGTCCAAGGACTGAACCCTGTGGTACTCCACAAGTGACCCTAGAGTTTGAGGAAGATTTATTATTAACATGAACAAATTGGAATCTGTCTGACAGATCAGATTTAAACCAGCCTAATGCTTTCCCCTTAATCCCTACAGTATGTTCAAGTCTTTGTATGAGAATATTGTGATCAACTGTATCAAATGCAGCACTGAGATCTAACAGGACAAGTATAGACACAAGTCCATTATCTGAGGCCATGAGAATATCATTGGTGACCTTCACCAGAGCTGTTTCAGTGCTATGATGAGCTCTGAAGCCTGACTGAAACTCCTCAAGTAGGTCATTACTTTGTAAACCATCTAATGTAGAACAGATTACTAGATCAATGTGTGCTTCTGTGCTTTTTTGTTTCTCTTGTTGTGTCTCTGTTCTGTCTTCTGTAACCCCAGTCGGTCGAGGCAGATGACCGTTCATACTGAGCCCGGTTCTGCCGGAGGTTTTTTTTTCCCATTAATGGGTGGTTTTTCTTCCCACTGTCGCTTCATGCTTGCTCAGTATGAGGGATTGCAGCAAAGCCATGTACAATGCAGATGACTCTTCCTGTGGCTCTACGCTTCCCCAGGAGTGAATGCTGCTTGTCGGGACTTTGATGCAATCAACTGGTTTCCTTATATAGGACATTTTTGACCAATCTGTATAATCTGACCCAATCTGTATAATATGATTGAACTTGACTTTGTAAAGTGCCTTGAGATGACATGTTTCATGATTTGGCGCTATATAAATAAAATTGAATTGAATTGAAAATTGAATTAAATGTTCACAAAGTTGATTAGCAACTACTTTCTCAAGAATTTTAGATAAGAAAAGAAGATTACAGGAGAAACAGGAGAAAGCTGGAGAATAAACTACAGACTAACAACATGAGGGATGTGTGGAGTAGGATGAGAGCTATCACCGGGTGCCAGAAGTCCACTGGCATGGGGTTAGGTCGCGTGGACTGGGCCAATGACCTGAACCTATTTTTCAATAGGTTTGATACTGCGGCCCATCCCCCACAAGTCTCTGCTGCTGGCTTTCCTACTAATACCACTCCACCTTCCCCCACTCCTCCTAACAGACCCCCTTTCTGCTCCTCACCACCTCAGTCCACATCCACCTACTCCACCCCTCCCCCCTGCTTCACATCATGTCCTCCACAACCTGAGGACCTCACCCCTCCCCCTACTGTTACCTCTACAGTGTCCTTCACTCCTGACCTGGTAAGAAGACAGCTAACCAGACTCCACTCCGGCAAAGCTGCAGGCCCCGATGGTGTATTCCCCAGGGTCCTCAAAGCTTGTGCCTACCAGCTGTGTGGAGTACTTAGCCTAGTCTTCAGCCTGAGCCTGCACCTCCAGAGAGTCCCCGTGCTGTGGAAGACGTCGTGCCTTGTTCCTGTGCCAAAGACACTGCGTCCTAGCGGCCCTCAAGAATACAGACCAGTGGCACTGACGTCCCACATCATGAAGACCTTTGAGAGGCTAATCCAGGAGGAGCTAAGGCCTATGGTCAGACCCTTCACCGATCCACTACAGTTCGCCTACCAGTCCCGCCTGGGAGTTGAGGACAGCATCATCTTCCTGCTGAACAGAGTCTACACTCATCTGGACAAGCCGGCGAGCACTGTGAGAATCATGTTCTTTGATTGCTCCAGTACTTTCAACACCATCCGTGCGGCTCTACTGGATAAGAAGATGACGGCGATGCAGGTGGAGGCCCCCATGGTGTCCTGGATTGTTGATTACATGACGGACAGACCACAGTATGTACGCCTACAGAACTGTGTGTCTGACAGGGTGGTCAGCAAAACTGGGGCCCCTCAGGGGACTGTCCTCTACCCCTTCCTCTTCATCCTTTCACTCCAGACATAAACTATTGCACTGAGTCCTGCCACCTTCAGAAGTTTTCTGATGACTCGGCAATAGTTGGCTGCATTGAAAAGGGTGATGAGAGTGAATATGGGACTGTGGTGGGCAACTTTGTCACTTGGAGTGAGCTGAACCATCTGCAGCTCAACGTGACAAAGACTAAGGAGCTAATAGTGGATCTGAGGAGGACGAAAACACCTGTGACCCCTGTTTCCATCCAGGGGGTCCCTGTAGACACTGTGGAGGAGTATAAGTACCTGGGAGTGTACTTCAACAATAAGCTGGACTGGACTAGAAACACAGATGAGGACTACAAAAAGGGCCAAAGCCGACTCTTTTTCCTGAGGAGGCTGAAGTCCTTTAACATCTGTGGGACAATGCTGAGGATGTTCTATGAGTCTGTTGTTGCCAGCACGCTCTTCTTTGCTGTCACATGCTGGGGCAGTGGACTGAGGGTCGCTGACAACAACAGACTAAACAAACTGATCAGGAGGGCCAGTGATGTCATGGGGGAGGAGCTGGACACTCTGAAGACCGTGGCAGAGAGGAGGATGCTGTCAAGGCTTCAGTCCATCTTAGACAATGTCTCACACCCTCTCCATGACTCACTGGCCGAGCAGATGAGTTCTTTCAGCAGAAGACTCCTCTTACCTGGATGCACCACAGAGCGCTACAGGAAATCATTCCTGCCTGTGGCCATCAATCTTTACAACGCCTCCCTCAGTGATTCAGACATCCCCCCCTCTGTAACCGACATTCATTCATTCTTTGCACTGTTCTTGCACAAGTCACTACCACTTTACTTGGATCTATAATTATGTATATATATATATATATATATATATATATATATATATATATATATATATTACCTTGTGTGGAATGTTGTAAATATATACAGGACTGTCTCAGAAAATTAGAATATTGTGATAAAGTATACTAGTAGGCTATTCAACTAATCACTTGAATCGTCTAATTATTCTTTATTTTCTGTAATGCAATTAAAAAATATGAAATGTCATACATTCTGGATTCATTACAAATCAACTGAAATATCGCAAGCCTTTTATTGTTTTAATATCGCTGATTATGGCGTACAGCTGAAGAAAACTCAAAAATCCTATCTCAAAATATTAGAATATCTTGAAAAAGTATACTAGTAGGCTATTCAACTAATCACTTGAATCGTCTAATTAACTCGAAAAACCTGCAAGGGTTTCCTGAGCCAGCTCAGCTTGGTTCAGTAAACTAAATCACAAGTATGGGGAAGACTGCTGATCTGACTGCTGTCCAGAAGACCATCATTGACACCCTCCATCAGGAGGGTAAGACACAAAAATAAATTTCTCAAAGAGCAGGCTGTTCACAGAGTGCAGTTTCAAAGCACATTCACAAAAAGTGTGTTGAAAGGGGGGAATGTGGCAGGAAACGCTGCACAACCAAGAGAGGTGACCGCAGCCTTAACAGCATTGTGAAGAAGAGCCGCTTCCAGAATTCGGGGGAGCTTCAAAGACAGTGGACTGAAGCTGGAGTCCAGGTATCAAAAGCCACTGTTCACAGACGTGTCCGGGAAATAGGCTACAATTTCTCGGACAGTCCCATGGTCAAGCCACTTCTGAAATCAAGACAACGGAAGAAGCGTCTGACTTGGGCTATGGAAAAGAAGCACTGGACAGTTGCAGAGTGGTCCAAAGTCCTCTTTTCAGACGAAAGCAAGTTTTGTATTTCATTTGGTAGTCAAGGCGCCAGAGTCTGGAGAAAGGCTGGAGAGGCGCAAAATCCAAGTTGCTTGAAATCCAGTGTGAAGTTCCCACAGTCAACGATGGTTTGGGGAGCCATGTCAGCTGCTGGTGTTGGTCCACTGTGTTTCATCAAGACCAGAGTAAATGCAGCTGTGTACCAAGAGATTTTAGAGCACTACATGCTTCCATCTGCTGAAAAGCTCTATGGAGATGATGATTTCATTTTCCAGCATGATCTGGCACCTGCCCACAGTGCCAAAACCACCAGTAACTGGTGTACTGACCATGGCATTACTGTCCTTGATTGGCCTGCCAATTCCCCTGACCTGAACCCCATAGAGAATTTGTGGGGTATTGTGAAGAAGAAGCTGAAAGACACCAGAGCCAACAATGCAAATGAGCTAAAGGCCGCTATTGAAGCATCCTGGGCATCCATAACACCTCAGCAATGCCACAGGCTGATTGCCTCCATGCCACGCCGCATTGATGCAGTAATCTGTGCAAAAGGATTCCCAACCAAGTACTGAGTACATTAATGAACATTTTCAAATGTTTGATTTTGTTTTGCTGTTATTTTTATTTTTTTACTTGGTCTGAGGAAATATTCTAATATTTTGAGATAGGATTTTTGAGTTTTCTTCAGCTGTACGCCATAATCAGCGATATTAAAATAATAAAAGGCTTGCGATATTTCAGTTGATTTGTAATGAATCCAGAATGTATGACATTTCATGTTTTTTAATTGCATTACAGAAAATAAAGAACTTTATCACAATATTCTAATTTTTCTGAGACAGTCCTGTATATAAAAAAATGTGTGTATATCAGGAGCATGTAACAAAAGTAATTTCCCTCTGGGATTATTAAAGTATGTCTGATTCTGATTAGTTTGACTGAGATGATAAACTGTCACGGCAACATTGTCAGAAATTGCAGGACAATCGAAGTGGCAGGTCAGTGCCAGAGCCTCAAACTATTCATGACTGAAAGGATGACACGAAGAAGTGGCCTCATATAACGAACGAGAACATTTTTAACCATTTTGTGTCGTCACTTGGTGCGGACGGCTCTGCAGTGCGACTTTACAGAGGCGAACCTCCACAGTGGAAAAGTTGGATCGGTGTTAATAAAATCAACATGGATGCCCTGGTATTCATGAAGGCTGATATCCGTTCAAGCCAAAGCAAGTCCGACGTTCACTCTGCTGGATCCTGACTACATCAACCAGCACTACCGAGGCAGCTGGAGCGCTTTGGTGTTCCGGGTTCAGGGGTAGTCCTTCAGTCATGAAGCGGTGATCATATGGAAGGTAGGCTAATGAATCATCTGATTCAAAAACATACTAGCTGTTGCCTCGTTGTGATTAGATTGCTGGTCAGTTCATTTTGCAAAGATAACAGTGCTAAATGTTTAGGATTTAACTGATATTATAACAGGATATCAAAACATTCTGCTCACTTCATGTTTAGGCTCGAAATTTAAAATTGTACAAATCTTATGTGTGGTCTCAAAGCTCTTGATGCAAGCTTGTCACGTTAAAATGTAAGTTGGTTTTAGAATGAAGCTGTAACTTTATTCCTAGTTTATTTGTTAGGGTATCAGTGTTAAAGAGCTAATGAAAACATTGGCTTTAAAGCATTTGTGAAATAAAATTTGATATATGAAAACGTTTTTATTTTTTAATCAACAGATTGCACATCTTTTCAAGATAAGTAAAAGTCTGATCTCTTGTTCATTAATGCTGCGGGGGTTAAGGTCATTCAAGTTTGGGTAATATTCTGTCAGCACACCACCTCCTTTCTGTAAAGGTAAGTACACCATTCTAATTCATAAGTCTAATCTTTAATTTGATATATATCAGGAAGATAAGTAGAAAATATGGACAGTTTATAGTCATCACTATAAACTACCCATATTTTTATAAAAATATGACACCAAGGACTGTAATTTAAATAAGAACTAACCGTTTCTTTAACTTTGTTAAAAGGTGCAGTTTGCCGTGGCCAAAGGTCTGACTGGATTGTCCTGCACAGATGAGCAGTGCCATCTCCAAAAGGCTGAATGATGGATGTTTCCTGCACCACAAATAATTAAATGGCCTACAAATATACCATAAGTGAAATGTTTAAACTTAACAATGTAATTACATTTAGTGAAAACAAATTGCATAAATTCAATAAATGAAAAACTGCATCTTCTTGCCAGTTTATGTACATAAGATACACTTTAGTTCTTTTCATGTGCTAAGTCAACATCCACTTGATCAAAATATGAATAAATGAAAATTATATAAGCAAGTGAAATGGATTGCAAAATTTTATAAAACACATTGTAGTTGGACACAATTTTTTTTTATAAGTAAACACTTAAATAGTCTGGAAATAAGGATATACAGTACTTAAAGTTATTAAAAATGAAAAGTAATTCCAAAATGTAAAACCTCAAGGTGTAAAGAAATATTTAAAAGCAGAAATCCAAAACACATTCTTGTGTAGTATAATTCCACTGGTTTACAGTAAAATAACTAATCAGGAACTTTTTGACATGTAAACTTCCCTGCTTCCTCATTTTTGATTTCCCCTGCATGTTCACAAGAGCTGCACAGATTCTAAAGATTGTGTCCATTTTATAAACTAAGTTGATGGTACAGTCTGGGAGATTATTGTGAAAACTCTGAGCCTCCTGATAACTCTTTCCACGTGTTTGTGGGCATTTGTAATCCTTCTTGTGGCAGTTACATCCTCATCAGAGGACTGTTTTCA
This sequence comes from Fundulus heteroclitus, assembly GCF_011125445.2. Classification (NCBI taxonomy): domain Eukaryota; kingdom Metazoa; phylum Chordata; class Actinopteri; order Cyprinodontiformes; family Fundulidae; genus Fundulus; species Fundulus heteroclitus. The sequence continues at coordinate 2,920,305 of NW_023396868.1, forward strand.
TTTATAAGTGGATGATGGTAGAACAAGGTTAAATCTCCTCTCAAGCAGCAGATCTCCGATGGTAAAGCCTCTGTCTGCCGTCACTTCATCGCCAGGATGAAAATACTCCAGGAAGCCAGTGTTTTGCCAGCCACATGCATTCTTCTTCTTTTCTCCTAGGTGTGATCCATCGGTGGCTGTAGTGTCAGCATCTCTATTCATAGGTGACTCTGATAATGGAGTGGTCTGGTCAGCCTCTTCCTGACAGTGGCTGTCATCTGTCAAACATAAACCCACAATCAGTTTAGCAAACAGCATAAAACATCTCAAGACTACTTAAAACTTCGTTAACACCAAGCTAATAGAGCAAAACCTGTATCATTACTCATTCAAATATTCATATCACACACATTCCTACCAGTTTTTACAAACAGCCTGTGCTAGTACCTGGGATGTCATTTGTAAGGTTACACAGTTAAATTCTAACTGCAATATTTTGGTTTCTTTACTGTGATAAGAGGAAAAAAATGGGTTTTCATTTTTAAAGTCAGATTTTCACCATGTTATACATTTGTAAATGTCACAGTTCAAAACTAAATATTTAATTACAAAGCTAAATGTTTAGATTGTAAACTACATATTAAGATGCAAACCAAGCATTTAGTTTTCAAATTAAATATTTAACTCCAAATTAAATGTTTAGTTTTCAAACTAAAACGTTTAATTTGGAGCTAAATATTAAGCTTGTTATTTAAATATTTAACTTGGAACTGTGACTTATTTATAGATTTATGAATAACCGAAATATGAAAACTGAACCATGCCTTTTATCTTTCATTAAATAACTTTATAAACGGAACCCCATAAGCCTACCAGCAGGGATGAAAAATATCCAGAAAATAATTTACAGAGGGAACAAAGCTAAAAGGCGCCTGGCGTATGTTTATCAGGAGTGGCACAAACTAAGGAATTAAGAGTTAAAGATGGCTAATGTAAATATCCCCTAGCTTACCTGTGTCTGCTCTCCTCTTTGTCTCCTGGTTTTTGTTTTTAATTGAACTTCGTAGCCCAGACACTTTTCTGGCATTGTGTGGTCTTCTGTCAGTCTTTTGTCCACAAAATGAAAAGAACAAACATACGGTCGCTTCGGTGGTTTCTTCATATTTAAAGCTTTTAACCACAAGGCGAAGAGATTCCTCATTCTTCGGCTGGGGGTGAAGGAAGTAGGACGCCCCGCATCCGCAGCTCATGTACACGGTTGATGATTAAAACACTCCTAATCCACATTAACCTTTCTTTTACACGCGTTATTATGACAACCTCTAACCGTACAAACGATCTCGGTCTTCCTCAAAGTCATAAAGACAAGTAATTTGAGACGAAGTAGCTGCATGAGTCGCTTTTCAGCAAGCTACCCACTGACAGGAAGTGAGCGGCCGGAAGTCTCGCACAAAAAAATGGCAACTCGCTGCCTCCATATTTCCGTTGAAAATCAGGTGGTTAGAGCTACCATAGAGAGTGTTTTATGTATCAGCATAACTGTATGGTATGGGAGCTGCACCGTTCAGGAGAGGAAGGACTTAGCACGGGTGGTGAGAACAGCACAGGGGATTGTGGGATGCCGTCTGCAGAATCTGGACTCAGTTTATGCAGAACGAGTCCATGCTTGCCGCATCTTCAATGATCCCACCCACCCAGGAAATGCACTGTTTGCCCCTTCTTTCCAAGAGCTGTGAGGGCAATCGCCCCTTGATGGTAGACTGCAGTCCAACACGTTAAAAATCACCCCACTGCTTCTAGCCCATCATACGTTATGTTATTGCCTACTTGCACACTATTATCTCAGAATATCTAAATGCACATTTCTGTAAAGCCTCAAATCAGTTTTGCACAAAAGATCCTTATTACCTCATTATTTGTTATCTGTGACTCTTGAAGGACAACTAGTTCATACAAACTTTTGAATCTTCATCTTTTTAATTTTTTAATGTTTTGAGACATTAATGAGAAAAAAACACTGTAACCCTTGTTCATTGCCAGTTTGTCTATTTTTGTGTACTCTTAGGCAAGGTGGCCAAAAAGAAATTTCACCACGGTAACTGATAGGGTTATTAAAGATAACCCCTTTTATCCTAGAATGAAAACCACACAACACAAGTTTTAGACATTTCTATAGAAAAGGACAGAGGAACCCAAACGGAGAACTACACTCCCTTAAGGTTTAGGAACGTCTGCGCCAGGTCATCTCTGTCCTTCTGTCTTTATTATCACACATCAAAGAGGGGGTCAGGAGGTTTGGGTCAGGAGGTTTCAGGAATTTTACAACATGGGGGTGGGAAGCAAAGAAGGGAGCAAGGGATTCCTTATCTGAGAGAATTATTTGTTATTCCTGTCTAAGGTTAAATACAACAGAACCTTCCTGAAAGCAAACTCTTAAACCAAACCAAATACCTGTAACTTGTTAGAAATAAAATGATTATATTCACATTTTTCCAACAGTAACATGTGGTGACAATAAAGAATCTTTGAATCACAAGGGCATACAATTGGGTAACTATAACCTCGGATGAACAACTTGCATGTCGCAGAGTCACTTTGTACCACAGGCTTAAACTTAATGAAAATGGCTTGACAATTTGAAAACTTGTATCTAATAAACAGGTGGTTACGTAGAAAATTTGTTTCAAAATTGTTTCATGCTACATGGCTCAGTAGAGACTCTTTTTTTTTTTCTATTTTTAGTTTCTGGGGTGTAAAGAAACCATTTATGTTTGAGGATTATTTTTTCCAGTTTCCAATGTCCAATTTCTTTTATTATTCCAGGCTAATGGGATAATCCAGAAACTGCAAGGAGAAGTTCGATGCCTTGTCGGAAAAGTAAAGGTCAAAAACACAGTGACTGTGTCACAAGAAAAGGTTCTTCGAGAAACACAAGCTAAACTTCAAAGTGTTGACAAGGATCTACAGAACGCTCAGAGACAAGTCATAAGTAAGGAGGAGGAGGTATGTCTTATCAAAAGTTCCCACATTATGCCGACATGTAGTGAATCAGCTCCCTTCAAGTTATACTAACACTTTTATAAGTAATCAATTTGAGCAGAACAATCAATTCATGTCCCCTTCACTCTCATTTCACAGCAAAAACAAAAGCTTTGGTCTTAACCTTGGTGTAAAGTGACATTCTACTGGCCCTTATCCATCAATATCTTTATGTGCAATTATGGTTATTATATGGGAATTGTTTTTCAAAGTCATAATCATTTGGAAACCTAATCAAGATATCATCCACTATATATACTGTGTATATATATATATATATATATATATATATATATATATATATATATATATATATATATATATATATATATATATATAAAGTGAAATGCAGAAGGGGTGTCTGCCAAACTCATCTGTGTTTCTGTTGTTGAAGGTTCTTTGATGCCTGTCGTAGTCCTTGCCATTACTTGGCCATTTTAAGTCCCCATGTCTGAGAAGAAACACATCCTATCCAGCTCCGGACCAGCTTTACACCCTCAGCAGGATTCTGGAGGGGGCATGGGAGTTTGCCCAACCAGTCTACATGTGCATTGTGGATCTGGAGAAGGCATTCGACCGTGTCCCCCGAGGGATCCTGTGGGGGGTACTCTGGGAGTATGGAGTACCGGGCCCTTTAATAAGGGCTGTCAGGTCTCTGTACGACCGGTGTCAGAGTCTGGTCCGCATTGCCGGCAGTAAGTCGGACTCGTTTCCGGTGAGAGTTGGACTCCGCCAAGGTTGCCCTTTGTCACCGATTCTGTTCATAACTTTTATGGACAGAATTTCTAGGCGCAGCCAAGGTGTTGAGGGGATCCGTTTTGGTGGCCTTAGGATTGCGTCTCTGCTTTTCACGGATGACGTGGTCCTATTGGCTTCATCAGGGCGTGATCTACAGCTCTCACTGGAGTGGTTCGCAGCCGAGTGCGAAGCGGCCGGGATGAGGATCAGTGCCTCCAGATCCGAGACCATGGTCTTGAACCGGAAAAGGGTAGAGTGCCTTCTCCGGGTTGGGGAGGATGTGCTGCCCCTAGTGAAGGAGTTCAAGTATCTTGGGGTCTTGTTCACAAATGAGGGGAAGATGGAGCGGGAGATCGACAGGCGGATTGGTGCAGCGTCTGCTGTGAAGCGGGCGCTGTACCGATCAGTTGTGGTGAAGAGAGAGCTGAGCCAAAAGGCGAAGCTCTGGATTTACCGGTCGATCTACGTTCCTACCCTCATCTATGGTCACGAGCTTTGGGTCGTGACCGAAAGAACGAGATCCCGGATACAAGCGGCTGAAATGAGTTTTCTCCGTAGTGTGTCTGGGCTCTCCCTTAGAGATAGGGTGAGGAGCTCAGTCATCCGGGGAGGACTCAGAGTAGAGCCGCTGCTCCTCCACGTCCAGAGGAGCCAGTTGAGGTGGCTCGGGCATCTGGTCAGGATGCCTCCTGGACGCCTCCCTGGTGAGGTGTTCCAGACACGTCCCACTGGGAGGAGGCCCAGGGGAAGACCCAGGACACGCTGGAGGGACTATGTCTCTCTGCTGGCGTGGGAACGCCTTGGGATTCCCCCAGAGGAGCTGGCCCAAGTGGCTGGGGAGAGGGACGTCTGGGCCTCCCTACTGAAGCTGCTACCCCCGCGACCCGACCCCGGATAAGCGGAAGAAAACGGACGGGCATCCTATCCAGTTCAATATGATACAGTTTTGATCACAGCCAAACTACATATTCTACCTGTATTTTATACATGTATTAAATCAAAGCTATGCACATAATCTCTCATATTCTCCTCATATGCTGTTTGCCATTTTATTAATGTTCTAAAATGACAATACAAAGAGCCTCTAATCTGGTATTTCTACAGCTGTCAAATACAAGCTTAGTGTAATTTCATGATGTAAACCTGAATACAGCCTCAATGCCCGGTTTACTGTACTGCATAATTAAGCTCCAAACGAAAAACCCAAAAACCCTTATGTGCAATTTATCCCCAGTTCCAGTCATTTCTAACAGCTCTAAGATATTTTTCGTTTAAGCCATGTTAATGTCTCCGTGTTTCAATTTAATTTGGGCTGGACAATTAATATGAAACGCCAAACTTCTATGTTATTAAATTGTCTATCTTTTTCCTCTTTCAAACTTTTAGTTAAACCTTTTCTGTTTATTGGAGGTCTCCAAAATGCATTTGTTTTGAATGCTGCAGTCATTCAACACAAATAAACATTTTGAAACCGTGGTATCTATAATTTAACCTGAATTACACAGACGAACAGAGATTTCACACACCAATATCACATACGAGACATTTCGACGTACAAAACATACGCAGGCCTTTCCTTTCACACTATTTTACACAGATCATGTTTTGAAAAGTTTAGATTGCCGAAATACATATTTTTTTTACTATCCAATGCGCCGCTGTTACTCCAGACGGGGAGGGTCAGCGGGCAAACATACCCCCCCACTGCATAACTGTTTGACTCACCGGCTGCCCAACGCCTCGGCTCCGTAAGGATAAGTCTCTTCATCTCACAGACAATTTGACCCTTTTTCCATTTTTTCGCTTTCCGTTTATTGTAACCATTTTTCTCTGACTAGATGAGACAAGCGTTTTATCCGTTCCTCACTGAAACATGTCTCGTAACTCTGTTTATAGGTACTCTCTTTCGTCTCTTCCCAGCATGCGTGGGTGGCAGATTTTAAGTCTCTTTAGGAGAAACTACGGATGCCTCTAAACCAAAAACCCACCGCAGCAAGGAATTTTTGACTTCACTTTGAATGAATCTAGGCCTTTAAACCTCTATTTGCTGGCTTGATGTGCGCGTTTTTCGAAAAGGCTAGCTTTTTTTGTCCCGCAAAAACAGAGAGTTTTATGTTCGTTTCTGCGCAATAAGGGGCTCTAAAACCCGCTTTTCTAGGATACACAATGTTTTGGCTGTGGGATCTTTACACAAAACTATGACATTAACTTTGTATAATGTCCTAGTTTTAAATTGGGACAAAATTTAATTGAATTATATCCACGCAGAGATCACACGGTACTCATCGACACCTTTGCAATCAGTTTATCTAAACCATTTCTCTGCCCTAAGTAATGCAAAAAGTCGGCCCTTCCAGGAAGCAAAAAACACTGGAGATATTTAAGAGGCAATCTCCTTACCTTATTTTCGGCTGCAAGCTGTGTGTTTTTCTTCCGGAATGACCGGAAAATGGAAAAGGAAGGTGGTACGTTACTTTTGGGTCCAAGGCGGAAACACCATTTTGTTATAGACTACCGCACCCGGTCGGCGGTAAAACATCCTTGGTGGACCCAGCTTGTTTATACCCTCCAGGCGACCCCCACTTTTAATATCACTTTGGATGCAAGACGCTTGAAACAGAAAAGTATACCTCATCTTATTTAATCTACTAAAGACAGAGAAACGGTTACAGACACATCAGCGCTGATGGGCTCTTGATCGCAAAACGCCCCAACTGTCTCACAAGCATTATAATTGAGCTTAGGTTCACACCCATGCAAGGACATCCAAACTGTGGCATCAGTAGAGAAACTGTGTCACCTCCGGGACGCTATCTGACAGATTTGAGTCATCTCCTTGTGTCCGGTGCTATCTAAGGTGAAAAAGTGAGACTAATTTCGACACAATCTCATCCACATCAATATCTGTACCAAAAGGGAAACACTTATATCTAGAAATAAGCTCCATTGAAAAGTCTGTAAATCGCCAACTCAAACTCTAAACATGCTAATGATATTATTCAAGCTATGTGACATCTTGACCTTGAGTTTGTAGTTCTGCCTGCTTGTGAGGAAAGTTCCTCAGAGCGCCTCTTAATCAAGGTGTTACCCCACATCAGTGTAAGCGTTGATTACATCATTAAGACCTCTACCTTTACGTATCGCGCAAGGTGATACAATGAGCTGCATTCAATGTGGGAACTATCAATCTAATTTTCCAACCTCCTTTTTCGGAATACATAATATATATACTGCTCTCAGGATGTAAGGACCATTTCACCCAGTTGTAACGCCAGTTCAGGACGTGACAGACTGCATTTCCCATGATGCAATGCGGTCAAAATGGCCACCAACTTCCATCATGCAACACGGCCCAAAATGGCCGCCGACCCTAACGACGAAGCGACGAGATAACGTTGCTATGGAAAAGTTTTTATCCTTCTTCTTTGGCACACTGCCAGACTGGGAAGACAGACAGCTGTTTCACTCCGTGGGAATCCCCCCCCCCGTGCCACATGCTGGATTTTCTCGCTGGTCCGAGGATTTTCGGAGCAAAACCATCCCTGTGTTGAACAGGAGGTCGACTTTTAAAAGTACTTTTGAATTCCCTTTGATCAAAGACTGAGAGCCGCCTTATCTCCCAGTGATCGTAAAAGGGACCACGCTTTCCTTTTGGCCAAACAAAGCATCTCGAAGAGCCCAGAGACTCCGGGGATTTTCCTCCCGTTTCCTCGTTGACCGAAGGACCGACCGCAGGAGCTGCGGAGACCAGATTCGGGGACCCCCCCCTTTTTCTTGCTGCCTGACGGACCTGCGTTCGCCGAAGCACCCCAGGACGCCCAAGGATTTGGAACTAGGACTTCCCCTGAGCCAACACAAGTAAACGGACTTGTGTTGCCCTTTTATTTCTCTTTTCACTCTCGAGGTGATCTAGGTGTGCCTGGGCAGATTTAGGAGTTTAGTTTAATGCTTGTTTACTCCAAGACGGGGTTGTTTTAACTGCTGAATGTTTCCAATGTATGTGCATGCATTTTGTAAGTGATTTTGGCTGTGTTGATTTGTGGTTCTTATAAGTGGCTCCGCTGAGAGACAATTTTTCCATCTTTTTCCCTCTCTCTTTGCTTTCTCCTTATCAGTTCAATGTCTTTGTTACACCTCAGTTTGCGGTCTCCCCTCGAATTTCTCATTCAGACCGCCTCTTAATCAAGGTGTCACCCCACATCATCGTAAGCGTTGATTACGTCATTAAGACCTCTACCTTTACGTATCACGCAAGGTGATGCATAAAGGCTCACGTGTCATCATAGTCGCCATCTTGGAGAGGCGCAGCATAGCTAAGCTGTAGCTAGCTGTTGGAAAACATTGTAGCATCCAGCTGGATTCTCAAAGCTGTTTGTCTTTTAATGCTGCTGCGTCAGTGCCGACGTCTTAAATGTGATGTTTAAACAACTGAGTGAACTAAGATTTGCTGCTTCTTATTTTAACCCATTTTTTACCCATTTTTGACTTTTTATTTCCACATATATTTTGCATGTTTAGTAGTGAGTAGTGTTCCACCGTTGTTGAATCAGAGAATTACTGTAAAAGGGAATTGGCCTTGGTTCAATAAAAGCAACATTACTATTGTGGAATAGTAATTGTTTGTGTTCATTCCAATTCACAGTTGCATGGTCTTTCAGAAAATAGAGTTACCACGTTTCGTGTTAACATCTGACATTAAAACAGAGACACAGTCATTGGATGGTGATAAGGAGTAACGGTAAACTCTAATTGCAGTTATAATTTGAGTTATCCAATTTGCATTGCTTATTGTTATTTCATCTTTTACCTTTTTGTTCTGTCATTTTTTTCTACATAGTAGGAACATCTGGTCTGGTGTTCTGTTAGCTGTGCATCATCCAGAGAAGACAGATCACCCGCTACTACCATCTAACGTAGAACAAATTACTGGATCAATGTGTGCTTCTGTGCTTTTTTGTCTCTCTTGTTGTGTCTCTGCTCTGTCTTCTGTAACCCCAGTGGGTCGAGGCAGATGATCGTTCATACTGAGCCTGGTTCTGGTTCTGCTGGAGGTTTTCCTTCCCGTTAATGGGGAGTTTTCCTTTCCACTGTCGCTCCATGCTTGCTCAGTATGAAGCAAGCATTGCTGCAAAGCCATGGACAATGCAGAATACTGTCCACTGTGGCTCTACACTTTTTCAGGAGTGAATGCTGCTTGTCAAAACTTGATGCAGTCTACTGGGTTCCCTTAGATAGGAAACTTTTTGACCAATCCGTATAATCTGATTGAATTTGACTTTGGAAAGTGCATTGAGATGACGTGTATCATGAATTGGCGCTATATAAATAAAATTAAATTGAAAATTAAAATTATCAACCGTATCTCATCATCATTCATAGTAAAAAATTGACTTTCTTTCCCTGTGGCATTAAAGTAGTTATTTTGTGTGATTATTTTTGAAGAAGGATCATACTGGAGTAATGTTTACCATTCTTAAACTTGAACAACACACCATACTTCCCCTTATAACCTCCATCTAGATCTATTGAAATTGGCATGTAGAAGTCAGCCTAACTTTTGATTCCTTTAAAAGAAATTTAAAAAAAAAAAAAAAAATTAAAACAGGGCTTTGGGTTGCCTGCCAGAGGTTTTAGAAAGACTTTTAGCAAAGACGCTTGGAGCTAGTGGACTATGGTGCACAATGCTTGTTCTCATCAAATGTTTTTCTTACCTTGTTCATTGGTTATGCAGAATGATGATGATGCTCTAATAGTCTTATAGACATTAATTATGTTATCAAGTAATCCTTTTTTCAGGAATCTGAAATTTGTTCAACTCTGAGCTTGTTGTTGACATCATGTTATTGTGCTAATCTAACAGGGTTTACTGACAACTAGGTTTCCTCTTTGATTCATTTAGTTCCAAATCTTTTTCTTCTCTATTATTTTATATAATCCTTCATCTCACTGAATGCAAACATATTGCAACCGCAATAATTGCTCCCTGTGATATAAAAGAAGCATTAGATCCAAGATTTTGGCCTCTAGGGATGTTTTTGTAATCCACTCATTCACGTCTCTCAAAGAATCATTTCAGCCCTGGTGTACATATTGTTGAGATGGAAGACTGAGCTTGCCTACCCATGTTGAATGGCATTCTGATATGTCCCAGTCCTTAAAAGATTCAGTGCTCTTTTCAGAATCAAATTGACAAATCTGATTAAATCTTGTGTCCTTTCCTGACATGTCACGTCTGTGTTGCAGTGTGGTTTGGTCTGTCTTGTCTGCCTTCATTCACTGCAGGGTCACAGTGATACATCCACCTCAGCTTTGATTGGCACCAGTCAGGAGACGTGTCTTTACTGTGTCAGATGTAGATGTGAATCTTTATCAGAGTGCAGCTTTTTTATTGTAAAAGATATTTGTTCATTTACTGTCCTCATGTGTTTGTAACTTTATACATTGAATCTGTCTTCTGGGTTGGTTGTGTTTTTGATTTCTTTTTTCTAAAGTTCAATAAAATATTTTGAATAGAAAATATGGAATGGAATGAAACGGCTTATGGTATGGATTGTACTATTTTCATAAGGTTTCCTAGCAATAGTTCTATGGAAGCATTGTGATAGAGGAGGATATAGTTGAAACTAAGATCTCCATGGCACTTCAAGCTACTGCAATGGTAAATGAAGTGAATTAATCTCATCCTGCCTAGTTGTAACAACTACTCAAAGTGCTTTATAACTAGTACCATATTCATAAAGCTGCATTCACACACACACACACACACACACACACACACACACACACACACACACACACACACACGCCAATATGCAGATCAGTAGGCAACTTAGGGTTTAGTGCCTTGCCAAGGGGCTGTTATGCCAGAAGCTGGTTGAATATGCTTATTATTATTATTAATTATAATTTGGTATTATAATTTAAATAATAAATCATTAAACTCAAATTTCCGCTATAACACAATATAGTTCAAATGGTGGTGATGTTAGCTATAAGCTTGTAAGTATTTATACCACTAATGCATTAGTTAATTTGCTGTTATGAACTCATTTATGCTGGAATAAATGATCTGGTCGGACTGTTAACCGACCAGGTTTATCCGGCAGCTCTGAGAACCCCAATATAACTGCAATTAGAGTTTAAATCCTTATTCCTTATCACCATCCAATGATATGTCTCTGTATTAATATCAGATGTTAACTCCAAAGGAGGTTAGCTCTGAATTCTGAATAGCCACGCAACTGTGAATTAGATTGAACACAAAACAATGTCTATTCCGCAGTCGTTGGTTTTATTGAGCCAAAAGCAATTCCCTGTTACAGTAATTCTCTGATTCAACAACTTTGGAATTCTTACTCACTACTACAACTAAAACATGCAAAATATATATGTGGAAATAAAAGAACAAAACAAAAATAAACAATGGATTAAAATGAGCGGTTAGCAGATCTTAACTTAACTCACAGTTGTTTAACACCGCCCTCAAAACACCGGCATTTGACGTATCAGCATTGATAGACAGAACAGCTTCGGGAATCTCACTGGACGCTTTGATGTCTTACACAAAGCTAGTTCAGCTAAGCTACCTACAGTTCAGATATACGTCACCCTCCCAAGATGGCTGCTACGATGACGTATGAGGGGAGGTCCTAATGATGTAACCACGCTTACGCTGATGGGATAATGCCTCGCTTCGAGAGGGTGCAGCTAACTGGGAGTTTAAACAAAGCCCGCGAATTGAGCTCGGACAAAGAGATTAAACTGATAAGAAGAAGCGAAAAGAGAGAGAGGGGGAAAGCAGGGAAGAAGATGAAAAGAACTGAAGCAGTGACCCACGGCGGGGTTATTTATTTATTTATTTCAATTTTCAATGTTTATTAAATCCTTCAACAGTTAAACATACAGTAGAACTGATAAAAGATATCAGTAATACATCAGTGATACGACATTAAGTAGTTATGTAAAGAAGGACTTTAGACATTTTCCCCTAAACCCCTCCCAATCCTCCCTCCTGTACTCCCCCCACCCCAGCCAGCAGCAAAAAAACCAAAAAAAAAACGCACACTGCCTTTTTTTTTATTCTGGGCCAATAGTGCCTTAACTCTGGAGTTTTAAAAAAAGGTTCCCACATACTCAGAAACTCCTCTATCTGGCCGTTAATCTTATAGATGAGTCGTTCGTAGGAGGCGGTCTCTAAAAGTGTTGCGTACCATTCTGTATATGTCGGGATGTTTTGTCCTTTCCAGTGTCTTAAAATAACTCGCTTTGCCGTGGTGAGGGCTATTTTAAACCACTGTGCTTGTTTTGCTCCTATTTTAACTTTATAGTCTAAGGAGTTAAGAAGTCCCAGTGTAGGTGTCAGGGATAAATTGAGGTTAAGGGTGCTATTAATCTTTCCCATGACCACCTGCCAATATGAAGTTAGGTTCGGGCACGTGAGGAACATATGAGCCATGTCCCCTCGGGTTTGTTTACATCGCCAGCAAATATCAGAGTTGCTTATTCTAGCTCTAAATAATTTTACTGGTGTCCAATACAATCGGTTCAAAATTTTGAACTGTATCAATTTGGAGCGCGCATCCCTCATGGGCTTTAACATTTGTTTGACCATTGTACCCCACTGTTCCTCTGTGAGCTTATTGTTTAATTCAAATTCCCATACCTTTTTGAGCCCTGTGTTGATGCTGCCAGTATTTTCCATCAGGTAGTTATAGATGTGGCTAACTCGTCTCGGGGAATCTTTCAATTTATTAAGCATTGTGTATATTGGTGTATCCGTGGGTATGGTCACCTCGGGTTTCTGTAATTTTGTGAGGCAGTCCCTTATTTGTAGGAACTTCCAGAAATCTTTGTGGTTTAGATTGTATAATTCTTGGAATTGTTGAAATGACAGTGGAGTACCATTTAGGAAAAAGCAATTTATATTGTCAATCCCTTTTGAGTGCCAGCTCCTCCAGAAAATCATTTTCCCCTCTACTTTTATTTTTGGGTTATTCCACACTGAAGCTGTTCCTTGAATGAAGGGGCAGGTGTTTGCTTTTTTATGTAAATGATGCCAGATATTTCTGGTGTGGGTTGTGATTGGGTTAGATTTCACTCCCTCATTTGGATGTTGGGATAAATAATCAAAAGCTTTAAATGGGGCGTTTATCTCGCTTTCCAGTTTCACCCAGATCGGACTGTTTTGGTTGTTTGATATAATAGGTGTAATTTGAGCGCTTATAAAAGCTTCTTGGTAAAGTAGCATATTGGGTAGTTTTAATCCTCTGTATTCTGTTTTAGTTTGGAGTTTTAATAGGGACATTTTAGTTTTTTTCCCCTCCCATATAAAGTTGTTTATCATTTTATCCAGGATCTTAAACGTAGAGTGTGGGATTTTGAGAGGTAATAAATTAAATAGGTAGTTTAATTTCGGCGTAATGATCATTTTAATGGCCTGGATTCTACCCCACAGCGATATTTGTATCTTGTCCCACCCCTTTAAAAGCAGGCTTATCTTATTTATCACGGGTTCAAAATTATCAATAATAATATCTTCTAGGCCCGGGTTCAATAATATGCCTAAGTATTTGAGGTTTTTGGGTACCCACTGAAATTTCCACTTTTGTATTTGACTTTTGTAGCAAAATTTTGACAGGGGCATTACTTCACATTTAGCCCAGTTAATCTTGTATCCGTTAAAAATCTGAAAAATTGTTGATCAAATCTAGTAGAGGGGGTACAGATTCCTCGGGGTTTGAGAGCAGAAGTAGTACATCATCTGCGAAAATCAACAGTTTGCTGTCTATTCCGCCCATTGATACACCTTTTATTATTTTGCTTTGTCGGATGGCTTGGGCCAGGGGTTCAAGTGCAATGATAAAGAGCAGGGGTGACAACGGGTCTCCTTGTTTAGTTCCACGTTCGATTGGGAATTAGGTTGATCTTGATCCGTTGGTTGTTACGATCGCTTTCGATTCTGTGTATATCATTTTGATTATTTCTAAGAAAGAGTGTTGGAACCCAAATTTTCCAAGTGTATAGAATAGATAATTCCAGCTTACTCTGTCAAATGCTTTTTCCGCATCGAGTGACAGGGCCGCTACAGGGAAGTTTAGGTGTTGGGCCTTCCAAATCAGATGTAGCAATCGTCTCAGACTATCAGAGGAGGTTCTGCCCTTGACAAAGCCTGTTTGGTCTGGGTGTATAATTGACGTTATGACCTTATTAATCCTTAAAGATAGTATTTTTGTAAACAGTTTTGCATCGCAACACAATAAACTTATTGGTCTGTAGCTTGAGCATTCCAGAGGGTCTCTCCCTTTTTTTGGAATGACAGTAATTAATGATTCCTTCATTGATGCAGGGAGCCGGTGCGATTCGATAGCTAGATTAAAAGTTTTTAGTATTTCTGAGCCCAGTTCAGATGTAAATTTTTTATGAAACTCGTTAGGGATACCGTCCAGACCCTGGGTTTTTCCATTAGGTGAGGCTTTAATGGTTTTAACGAGTTCTTCCATGATTATAGGTCCTTCTAGTTGTGTAGCGCTCTCTTTGGACAGTTTCTGAAGCGTTAACGTTCGAAAAAATTCTTCTGCTTTATTTAAATCAAATTGTCCTTCTTGAGAATACAGACGATTATAAAAATCTTTGAATACTTTATTTATTTCCTTCTGACTTGTAACTACACTCCCAGCCTCATTCTTTATCCCGCTAATTTGACGTGATGATTGTTTGGCTTTTAATTGGGTGGCTAATAATTTATCAGCTTTATTGCCTGATTCATACCATCTCTGTTTGGTCCTGAAAAGGGAGTACTCTACTTTTTTTGAGAATATTGTATTCAGCTCATTTAACTCTGACTAATCTGTCAAAGATTGATGGGTTGAGGTTTGTTGAATATTCCCTCTCTAATTTCTTCATTTCAACCTCATACAGGTTTATCTTTTGGGAATCTTGTTTTTTGATCCGGGAGGAGTGTTGTATCAGTATTCCCCTAATGTACGCTTTGAACCCGTCCCATATTGAGTTTTGGTTTGCAGTGTTATTATTGTTTACAAGGTATTCAGTAATTAGTTTTCTGAGTTTTTTGCATAGGTCGGGATCATTTAGTAAGCTGGTATTCAGCTTCCATCCCCTAGCCTTTTCATAATGAGATCCCAATCGTAGGACTAGGTCTACGGGGGCGTGATCAGTTATTGCTATTGGACCTATATTACAATTTCCGACACTTTCAATAAGTGAGTGTGAAATCAGAAAATAGTCTATCCGACTATAAACAGAGTGCCTGTTTGAGAAGAAGGTATAGTCTCGTGCTGAAGGATTTAAGAGTCTCCAGATATCCGATAAACCAGTATGTTTGCTCAGAGCTTTAATTGCTTCTTGGGTTTTGCTGACTTTAAGAATTGATTTCCCAGATCTATCCAACACGACGCCTAGGACTTGGTTGAAGTCTCCTGCTAAAATAATTGGGAAATCCCCAAAATCCATAAGAATAGTTTTAAGCTGTAGGAAAAAGTCTGGGTCCTCTATATTAGGAGCGTATATATTGGCTATAATTATATTTTGTCCTGAGATATTGACTAGCAGGACGATTACTCTGCCTTCTTTGTCTTTATACTCTTTCTCCACTTGAATTGAGAGATGTTTAGAGAATAGAATGGATACGCCCCGTTTTTTCTGTTTGAAAGTATTGTGATAGGCTTCTCCCACCCATCTATCTTTAATTCTGTTAGTGTCTTTATCTAACAAGTGTGTTTCTTGTAGTATCATCACATCTACTTTTTTCTGTTTTAGATATTTAAGTACTTTGCTTTGTTTAGTGTAAGAACCCAGGCCATTGACATTCCATGAGGATATTTTAATTATGGTCCCCATATTTTATTTCCCTTTATCAGTGATATTAGTAAGGCCATTAATCTATATTGTGCTGTAGCAGTTGTGTTTATACATATAGCAAAAAGGGTAACAAAAGAAAGCTGGCTGAAATGTAGGACCCCAGAAACAAAAATTAAGATTGAACACAAACAAAGGAATCTTTTGTAAAATAACAACACCTTATTCCTTATGACGAGCATGGAGGTCTTCAGAGTAAGCTGCCTCAGCCAATAACATATGGTAGTAATAAGCATCAAGAACTTCCGTCAGAACTTTAATTCAACTGACTCCGATTTAAGAAAAACGGGCAAATACCCAAAAAGCTGGGTTATTTGAACTCTGTAGATTGAGAGAATACGTGGAACATGAACATATATCAAATTAGATTTTTCTCCGTCAACAAAACGATGAAATCTCACCAAAATAGCATAAATGTCCAGTTTGATGGGGTCCAGCTTTAATGTGTGTAATATGATGAACATTTTAGACATAATAGATTGTAGGTTATTGATATCAACGGGGAAATATTACCACTGATCACCGCAGCCTGCCTGTTCAGTCTCCTTCCTCCGGGGGTTGGAATTTCTCTATCACCTTCTTTGCTGCAGCGGCGTCTTCAAAACGAAGGCGTTCCTTACCGCGGGAGATCCAAAACACTGCGGGGTACTGCATGTTGTACTTCAGTCCCTTGGCTCTGCACATACGTCTGACTTCGAAAAAAGTATTCCTCTTTTCTTGTACTTCCTTTGTGAAGTCTGGAAAGAATTCTATCTTGTTTCCCCTCCAGTGAAAAGTTCCAACTTCTCTAGCTCTGAGTCGAAGCGAAGGAATCTCACCAGGATGTGGCGGGGTCTGGCTGGCGTGTTTCGTCTGTCTTCTTTCAGCGTACCAGGTGTTCTGTGAGCCCTCTCGATTATGATTTGATCTGCGTCTCGGTCTTGTGGGAGCAGGGATCTCAGTACATCCATAACACACTCCAGCACGTCAGTCCCCTTCTCAGAGAGCTCCGGAACACCCTTGATCCTCAGATTATTTCTCCTGCTGTAATTTTCTTGATATTGAATCCGACCTTCCAGCTGTGTAACTTTGGATTTCAGCTCAGCCGTGCTCGCAGAGAGCGCCGCGTTCTCATCTTCGAGTTGCGACACTCTGTTTTCGGCTTCTCCAATCCTGCTGCTGAGGCCGGTCACGTCGGATTTCAGTGAGTCCAGACAGTCTTTAATCGTAGTCAAGTCTGCCCCGACCTGTTGTATTTTGTCTTGAAGGTCCCGGTTCATAATACGAATCTCGTTTATGATCGATGAGTCTGTCTCTGTGTCAGCGGGCTTCTCCATGCTAATGTTAGCATTAGCCTCAATGGCTCGTGACTGCGACATCATCATTTGGTCGATTTTGGGTCCCGGCGTGTTCTTTAGCCTTGGATTTTTCCCTCTATTCATCTGTGCTGCTTAGTTTATATCGTACTCCCACAGATTAGGCTTTCTGACGGAATGTGGAAACATAAAATTGGCCAATATCAGCTCGAGCTCTTCAGCATGCGTCCTCTCCTCGCCGCATCGCCACCGGAAGTCCCACGGCAGGGTTATTGATGAATCACAAATAAACACAGCAAAATCAATTGTAAAATGCATGCACATACAAAGAAAAACATTCAGCAAAATAATTCCAACTTCGTCGTGGAATAAAAGCATTAACCTACACCTACAAAGTTCTAACGTCTGCCCAGGCACTTCTAAACATCCTATGGATGAAAAAGAAATAAAATGGGAGAACCCCGTTACTTTGAGGTGGTCCCGAATGAAAGTCCCGGCTTCGGGTTCGTGAGAGCTCGGAATAACGCGGCGTCCTGAACGCACCGGAGCGAACCGGAACGATACGTTTTCCGTGGAGCCGAGCAGGGGGGGGGGGAACGATACGTTTTCCGCGGAACCGAGCAGGGGGGGGGGGGACGATACGTTTTCCGCGGAGCCGAGCAGGGGGGGGGGGGGGGGAACGATACGTTTTCCGCGGAGCGGGGGGACGACGACGACGACGACACGTTTTCCGCGGACAGACTCGCGGAGCAGGGGTATCCATGTGTTTTTTCCATGCCATTCACGCACGCGCGAAAGCGCATGTTAACGTCACTTTTTTTTTTTTTTTTTTTTGGAATGTTGGCGTGGCGGTAGCGTGAGATAGCGCTGCGGGAAACCCTGACGTTGCTCCGAGAAATCTCGGTCCAGCGAGAAACTCGAGCACGTGGCGTGGGATTGCCCCAATGGAGTGAAACAGCTGAGTGTCTTCTTGGGTTGGCAGGGCGCCAGGGAAGAAGGCAGATTGTCCTGTGTGGCCGAGTTTTATCAACTTTTGCCTAGCAACGTTATCTCTCCGCTCCGTTGTTAGGGCGGCAGCCATTTTGGGCTGCGTTGCATGATGGGAGTTGGTGGCCATTTTGACCACATTGTATCATGGGTAATGCGGTCCGTTACGTCCCAAATTAATGCCGTTTTTGTCACGTCCCGTAATGGTATAACAGGGCACATTGACATGTGACCGAATCTGGAACTAGACCCACAACTATCAGATTGCAAGAAAATTACTATTCACACTGTACGCCCAATTGTGAGAATGGTATTATTTTGAAATCATAAACTACTGTAGAAATTAATGCAAATTCTTATCAGCTAGCTTAATTTTCTTCCCAAGTGTGATTTAGCCTGTGCATCAATCTTATTGAACACCTTTTTGTGTAACTTGTCTGGTTCAAAGAGGATTCAAACTGTTATTTTGTATTTTAATTTAAAGGTTAATAATAGCTTGAAATGTTTATGTATTACAGGTCAAACAATTGAAGGAGCAGTTGGAGATGACAATACAGAAGCTAAATGAAAGCAAAGAAGTATTAAAAACAAATGAAAATGGTAAGCCGTCTACTGTAACATCTTTCACACATTTATTTAACAAGACTAATTATTGTTTAACTGAGGAACCCAGCAGGAGGGTAATTCATCTTAGTGTTTGAGGCCTAGTACACACATAGCAGGATATCTGGGGAAAAAAAGATTTTTTTTATGCAGTTGTGCCTTTCAGCCACACATAAACAGCGTTATACATCACTTAAAACGAATGATCCTAAAAACTTCGGCCAAAGTGGAGATTTATCAACGCTCCAGTTTTGAGGCTGCATGTGTACATGCAATGACGGAAATGTCCGCTACATCGCAGTCTGCAACAAATATGAGAGAGTGGTGACCTAGTAGTTAGAGCATTGTGCTTGTGTCCCTGAGGTTCTGGGTTCAACTCCCACAGACTGCCACTCTGGGTCCCTGAGCAAGATCCTACCCCAGATTGCTCCCTGGGCGCCGCACAGTGACAGTCCATTTCTCCTCAAAGGGCTGGGTTAAGCCAGGCATACACTGTACTTCAGTCGTGTGAGAATTTTTTGGATCAGGCCGAGTTTCAGTGGGATCCTGCGTCATGTAGTATACAGGGGGTAACGAGGGGAGATTAGCCTCTCACGACCACCTCCCGATCAGGAATTGGACGGTCGAATGAAAATCAAATATGTTTGAAATGCACTCGGCCCTGAGTAATCGTGAGTGCGTCCTGCTGTTGAAGCGGAGTTACGAGCGTCTACGAGCCGACTTCCCCCAACCTAGCGCATGTGCAAACAAGGGAATTCTTCTTCTTCTCAGTCGAAAACATACGAGTGGAGGAAAACATGGTGGCAGTACGTGTGACATGGAGTCAAACTACGGAGGAGCAACTCGTAGAATTGCCAAGGCAGCGCGTTTTGTTCTTGTGAGCCTTATGTAACAGTGAGCATTGACACTTCCGTCTTTTTCTTCTTCTACTGTTTACATTGGGCTTCCGGATAAACGAGTTTGAGTAGCGGCATCTCCCTACAGGGCTTAGTCCGACGTGTGGTTTTCAGACAGTGTGAGCACTTAAATCGCATCAGAGCATCAGGCCATACAGTGTAAGAACAAATATCGTGAGTAGTGAACTTTTAAACCCTGCAGTTTCATCGTACAGTTTGAGCTGTATATTAGTACCACGACTGAAAATATTGTACAGTGTATGCCAGGCTTCATAATCAGAGAACAAATTTCTTTGGAATGTATGTTGCAATGACAATAAAGATGATAATGATGATGATAATGATTATTATTAAGAATATTGCTGCGTTGCGTTACACATGATCAACCATTGTTTATAAACCTTGTCATACGGTGGAATTAAAAATTAATTAGTCAGAGAAGTGCTGATTTTTAGATTGCTTCAGACATTTTTTGTTTGGATGTTTTTTTATAAGCCCAACTGCTTCAATACAGTGATGGACAGAGGAGAAAGGGCACTCGGAGATCAGCTACATTGCACCAGCTTTCCCTCCTTCTACGTTTTGCCTGCGGGTTGGTGTGGATGAAAACTTTTCTAAAAAACCTCCCATGTTTGGTATTATTTTTAAAAACAGGGTTGGGGAGATATTAAAAAAAAAAAAAAAACTGTTGTGTGGACTAGGCCTTAGTATGATCTTCAAACTTGACTGCATGCAGATTTGGTAAACTGTAAAAGCAAAACTGTAAAATATCATAAAACAACACGGTATACTACTCTGGGTATAGGGGTCCATGCATTTGTATGGAAAATGTCTGGTACCACCCTGTACATGCACGAATACCGAACAAATGCAGTGTTTTTTTTATACCACAACACATGCAGTTTATGTGAAGAACTAAGTGCACAATGCAACGTTCTATAGGGTAACTTTAAAAAGTGACACCCAAACAAAACAGAGAGCTTTCAGCTATCATTGAACTTTGCTATTTCATAATATTGAAGTAGCTCATGCAGTTACAGTGGAGAAAGAAAGGTGAACCAACCCACAAATTTCAACAGCAATAAGGTACGTAGCTCTCCTGGCAATTAACTTGAAACTCACCTGAAACAATGGTAAGCTGCATGTAAATCTCGCAGATATTGGAGAAAAATTGGCTACCAGTTGCATTCAGTCTGCTAAAATTCTGTAAATCTTATAAAATACCAGTTGGGGGAATCCTTGTTGATGAGAGGGTATTTTCCTAGCGTGCTGCATTTAGGTACAGCTGGGACACTAGGTTGTCAAACAACTCCAAAGTGATTTTAGCCAGACCCGGCGGCATGGGCGGGCACTGGGGGGCCGTGCCCGCCCTGTGAGCCAGCTGTGCCAGCCCTGGACTGGAAGCTGTCTTTTGCTTTCATATATATACCTCGGAGTGGCCATCGTTCTATTAGTACTATCTTTGATGTGTCAATCATACAATTTAACCAATCAAATCAACGACTGAAGGCAACATGCTAGCCAATCACAGATGGAGTGGGGCGGGACACCGAGTCATAGCCTTCACTCGCCGCCGCAGTTCGGCTGTGGTCAGAGCGGGATGGAAATTTAGTCTGATTACCAAACAATTACAAAAAGTGACAACGAAGCAGACAAGAGCGAGCTGGAAGCAGTGCGATTAATTACTGTTTGAAATGTCAGCACTGAAGTCTAAAGTGGAGTAAACATTGACGCTAGGAGGGTTAGCTAGGACAGCTAGCAGCACCAGGAGCAGATCTACTGCCAAACTGGAGAAACTTGGGTTACTTGCAGACAGAAGGGAACTCTGCTTTGTTCTGCTCCTTGCGCTCCATACCTGCTGTAATTACAGAACCTCTTTTAGTGTGAATTTTTACTTCAGTCAGTGTTCAGCCTGATCTCATGCTAATAAGCGTGTAGCTTATGCTGGACTTTGAGTCAAGACACAGCACTACAGGTTACCCTATCCTCCTGAGAACCAAAGAAAAAAAGTGTCTTACAATTTCTTTTTTTGTGTGATTTCCCATGTATTTGGACCTAAAAAAACACATTACAATTTTAATTTTTTTAAATATATTTTTAATTTTAATTTTATAGCATGTCCACTGTGGAGGACAACAGGACTATTTGCATGGGAAAATGGAACAGGTTTTAGAAAATGAAAAAATTTAAAAAGATTGTCTTGAAAGTGATAATTACCTAAGAACTTTCACATTTGATAAAAACAAATAAATATCTGTAACATTGTTCTGTTGTTTGATGCTTGCAACAGTAAAAATACATGTATTTAGTTCAACAATAAACTACAAGACATAGAACTAAGCAGTTCTGCATTTCATCTTCCTCTGGATATTTTAGCTGTGATAATCCTGACTGACTGGGCAACGGCCTGTGAATGGGATGATTTGCTCATCAATGCACACTTTGTCACACCTTGGAAGGCTGAGACAACCTTGCCTCACACGGTCAAGCAATGGTCTGACTCTCCAAAGAATGTCTGACTTCTTTGTCTCTTCAGTCACATCCAGGTCATTGACAATCTTAGCTTCTTAGCTTGTAGAACCTGTCCCTTGTCATCTTCTTCTAATGACTGGTACTTTGTTTTTTTTAGCCCAAAACATTTTCACTCTGGGATAGCAATGGCAGGCCATGTGGACTGATATGCCAAAGAAAATTTTGATTTCTTGGGCAGTAAAATTTGGGCTGTAAAATTTTTGAGTTCTTGGGGGCGAGTGTTGGCCTAGTGGTTAGAGCTGCGCGCTTGCACTCAGGGAAGGTTGCAAGTACCCGGTTTGATCCCCACTGCCTGCACTCTGGGTCCCTGAGCAAAGACCCTGAACCCCAGATTGCTCCCCAGGCGCCGCACATGGCAGCCCACTGCTCCCCAAGGGTGATGGGTTAAAAGCAGAGAACAAATTTCATTGTAATGTATGTTTCAATGTATGTTTCAATGACAATAAAGATGATATTACTATTATTACTAGTAGTATTCAGAGACACTCCTGTAGTTTGCAGCTGTCTTTGATTTGTAAAAGCTGCCAGATCTTCAAAGATTTTGACATCAATGTACTGTGAAAAGTACTGGATTGGACTCCAGTATTCACAGATTTTAGGGTCATTGTGATAGGCAGGAAGCCCAGGTAGCACAGGTGTGAATCTATTATAATGGGATGGGATGAGGGAATAAAATAAAGTTAAGTTAATAAAAATCCTACATTTTTTACACATCAATTTTGATTAATGCCATAATTTCAGTGTCATGGGTATAATATTGACCAATCTCACAAGCATGTTTTTAGGCAACCTGCATACATTTAACATCTGTTATACAGACTACAAACTCTACAATAATCTACAGTAATATGATAATAAAATTTAAAACATTAGCTTGAAACTAAATAAAACATACAAGTTTGTCCTGGCCCACAGAGGACGACGACTTTCCCACTCCCTCTCTGGCTCTGACTCTGTCTTATGAGATTCTCCTACATTTTCTTACGCTCCTTCTTCGTCACTATTTCCCCCTATCACAGGCTGATACTCATTCTCATCCTTTTCCTCATCTGACAGCTCCAAATCTGAATTTCCCTCTATTATCTGGTATAGAATCCTCTCTGCTTCGCTTCTGTCTCCGACGACAATGTCAGTCATTAAACACATTAACATGGTCCCGGTGTCCACTACAGTTGACATTCATTAAATTACTGTTATTTCAAAACATAAATAATGAAAGTGTTTTCAGATGTAATAATATTGTTGATGACACATTAACAAACAAGAATATATATAATTATCATGGTAAAAAAAGCAATAGATAAAGAATATTTGACTTACCTTTCCTCTTTTCATAAAATGTGGTTGTTAGTATAGCGACCATCTTGTGAGAGAAAAAAAGTAAAGTTCCCAGCTTGCAAACCTATCACATGATACATCACTGGAAAGCCCAGGATGTCCTCTACAGAACACTATAGGGCTTGATAGGGTAACTCCAGATACTTAAGGGAGATACATGTGGACAAAATGTCCACTATAGTGGACATAAATGAATGGGCCGGGTCTCAGGAGGCTATCTCACTGATAGTTTCCAGTAACCCAACATAAAACCTGCCCAACTTAAAAGAAGAAAAAAAGCCCAAATCTCAAACTGTCACGTTAAAAGCACAGAACTATTAAACACATAAGAACTATTAAACATAAGAATATGCCATTAGCACACAACTGCACTGAAGCAAAGAAAAAAACTGTGCATACGGCCTCCGAACAAAATATGCAATCAGACAACCAAATAACACACACAATCTCTTTAACAATCATGATATATCAACTGGAAAAAAATTATTTATAAATAGCTTCCCAACATGAGTTGTAAATCTACCTTAATATAAACTTAATTTCTCTCAGTATAGGTCAATTAAACATATCTCTTACATGCAGTCATGAAATATTTTTAAGTTGATAAGTAGAACTCAACCCCTCCTGGGCGTTTACACTGACCAAACACTTGATTAACCATTATTCTTTTCTTGTTTTATCATACCAATCAATATTATTCATTATAACTACTATTCAATGATGATGTCAGATCGACAGATTCGACTTATTTAAAAAAATAAATTGACCAGTATGAGTTGTAGGAGATGGCATTTTATTAAAATGTTTTGGTTTCCTGTCCGAAGTTGACAACTATTTTGATATATTTTGTTAGTAATTCTTTCTAAAAGCCCAACAAATGTTGTGAAAAGCTTCCCAATTTTTTTACAACCTGCCCATTAACTATTTTTGTTCCAGCTAATTGGAACAAAAATTAGGCTTTTGTGTTCAAATGCCTAATTGGTGTGAAGCCTGCCTAATTTGACAAAACTGACTACACTATTGTTATATATATATATATATATATATATATATATATATATATATAAAGTAATAAATAAGTAATAAAAAACTTTTAAAAGTGTGCCCCCCTAAAAAAAAATGGAATGCCCCCCTGTGATTTGTTTCTGCAGCCGGGTCTGATTTTAGCATGTTTTGTTCTCAAATATGGGTAACACAATTTCAAAAATTACATAGAACACTGGCTATTTTCTAGGGGATACTGTGGTATAATGTTGCAGAGGTCTCATTTAGAGTTACATGAATCATTTGATTGCAGTGATTGCCTAAAACGTTGTGCAACAAAATATTACGTTAAAGGTACCATATTTTTTGTCCAGGCCTGTTTGATGAGTTTATTTATTTATTTTTAACTCAGTCTGTTGAAGCACGGTTGAAAAGCAATATCTAACTTTCATTTGTTAATTTTCGTAAAGTTTTTATTTATTATTACTTTTGTCAGATTCAAGTTATTTCTGTGACCATAGAGGTTTTTTTTTGTCATTAAACAAGGTGTTAGGGATGGGTACCGAATTCAGGTACTTCCTCGGATTAGGAGTATTCCTGCCACTGGCCTTGCACTTCGCGTCATAAATATTGCAGCAAGCGTAACCTGCCGCACATTTTAAAAAGTGGAGCCATACTTTTGACCACTTTCTATCTGCCATGCTTGTTATTCTTACTGGACCAGCGGCTACTGACGTCATCAATATAGAAAATACTATATCGATAACATAGAAATCATATTGTTCGATATCAATAATTATCAACAAATTCAAAACATACATTTTATTTGCAGCACTGGCCATTTTATGCTGTTGCTTAGTGACCTATCTTTTGTCATGGTTGAGTTCTGGTTTGACTTCATTTTTCTGTTATTTTCATTTTTCATCTCATGTGGGTTTGGTTTGACTTTATTTATTGTTAATTTTCATTGTCATTAGTTATTTTCTGTCATCTTCACTTCACCTCCTCTGCAGTTAGTCACACCTGCCAGCCACTAATTAGCCAGACTCACTTCACCTGCCAGCCTCCCTACTTAAGCCTCACTCTGCTGTCACTCCTTTGCCGGTCCGTCATCATTCCACACCTCTCCATGCCAGTCCCCGTTTTTTGCCTCGGAAGGTTTGTTTTTCTTGTTTAAAGTTCTGTTAACATGACTAGCCGCCCTGGAGAAGCTCAGCTCTATGCCCTGGTGTCTCCAACAAACTGCTAACCTGTTGTGGCTACGGGGCCTGCTAGCCGAGCAGTACCGAGCATTCCCGGCTGCCTGGGTAGTCGTGACTCTCTTTCACTCCGGGCCGTCAGCTCCTGCCATCACCTTCACTCCGCTTCTGTGCTACCTGCTCCTCTGGCCTCACCAAACCTCCATCCATCAAACTTTCAATAAAGACTCTCAATTTTAGTCCTGTGTGTGTGGTTCTGAGTTCATCCGTAGACAAATCGTGACATCTTTAGGTACAGAACACACAAACACTGAATTCAAACTCAACCCTTTATTCAACCAATTTTATATCAAAACTGCAAGTTTAAAAAAAACAAATAAATAGAACACGTGCTCTCTAAACTCTTTGAAGGGGGCGGAGGATGTAATGACTGTAGTATTTACCTACATGAAAGGCTAAAATGAAAACGGAAGGAAAACTGTTATTTTATTGGACTTTTTATTGACCCTTTCTCTTCTGTCATCGATATGCGTCCATCGATCGATATATATATTGATATTGAATTATCGTCCAGCCCTACTCAAACTATAAGCTTTGTCAAAAGGAAAGTGTTAAGCCTTGTCTTAAAAGTAGACAGGGTAGATAGCGAGACTTTGGGAACCAACAGTAAACCTGCAGTCTGAGAGCGAAGTGCTCTATTAGGAACATACGGGGTAATCAAATCTTTGATATGTGATGGAGCTTATTTTCTGATGTGACGGTTTTTAAGCAAGAAACAAAGCCAAAACCACAGAAAAATGAAATTTGTTGTCATGGCCCATCTAACTTCTTTTTAATTTAGCTCACTTTTTCTTGTTTTTACAGTTATAACCTGGCTTAACAAGCAACTAAATGAAGTTCAACTGACCAAAAAGACACCATCTGCTGAACCTTTGGACAATTCTTCAGGATTATCAACACTAACAGGACTCCGAGTATGAATTGTTTTCTGGATAGTTTTTTACTTTTTATAATTAGTATCATAACTAGAAGACCCCAACCTGTTTTTATTTGGCACTTTTTATATTTACTGTCACTTCAGTATACATTGTTGTACTTTGTTTTAGTCCCAGTTTTATCCTCAGCCTGGTAAACCTGCTCAGTCCCCTGCTTTGGCCACAGACTCCACTCCTGCTGATCCCAGAGTTGGCCTGACAATCAGCCAACAATTGTGAGTTGAGATATGACCTATTTTTCAGAATTGTCTGTATTGTCATTATGCATCACAATCAGAAGGAGCTCTATTGCCAGGTAGTATTTAACATGTACAAGGAATTTGCTTTGGTGATAACATACTACACATAGACGAACACAGTTGACATAAGTAAATGTATGTATGAATGAAGTATATAGTATGGATCAAACAAATCAGTCTTGTATTAGAATAAGAATAATCAAAGAAAAATATAATACAACTATTTATAGAGAAAGAACATGGCAAATAATACTTACAAAGGAATGAATATATATATATATATATATATATATATATATTAATCGTATATTTTATATTTTTATTTCTGAAAGTGTAAAAGATTTTAATATGCAATTTTGCAATAAACGACACTAGTAAAAAACATGCTTGTTAAACAAATATTTTTATTTTTTATTTTTCAAGCACTTTTCAGAATTGTAATGAAAACATCCTGGTGCCAAAAAAAGGTTAAACTCTGGCCTATAATTACTAAATCACAAATCACAATGCCCTGATGTTTACACAAAGTGTAAACAAATGTGTAAATAAATAAATAAATATTTCCTGCCGAAATATTATTTTGTCGTCTAAACAAAGATGAAAATGGCATTAAGCATTTACATATAAATTAATACATTTTACATTTAAATAGTCATAAGTTTTATTGTTAATTTTTTTCCGCTCTCATACTCATCTCATCCTGAGCTTTCACACCAACAACAATAATTTCTTTGTATATTTTTCAGGGTTTCCGCGGGGCATTAAAAGTAATTAAAAGTCATTAAATGAATTTTTTTTAAATTAAGGCCTTAATTAGCATTACAAGTAATTAAATGTGATTATTGGTAGCATTATTCTTTTCTAAAAAAATACGGTCATAAAAACAATTTCGTCAGATATATTATATCAGATATAATTGATTCCGCGTGTTTGCGCTGAACTGCTTCCGGTAGATCGTAAAGCCGTATGTTTTTACAATGTTCGGAAAAGAAGCTCGAGGCGCAGAAAGATTTAGAGAATGGGAAAATGCAAATTTCAACAAAAGTGGATGGAAAACGAGGAATTCGGGACATGGCTGCAGCCTGTCAACGGTAAGGATGACGAAGGATTTTGCCGTGTTTGTAAAAAAAAAAAAAAATTAAGCTTTGCATAATGAGTGTCAATGCTTCACGATCTCACATGAAGTCTGACAGGCAGTGGTGTAGTTCAGTGTGTACGCGGGTATACGGCGCATACCCACTTATTTTTCAGTCAGAATTACGTATACCAACTTCTAGAGCAATATTTGTGTCTTTTGTTTGAGCGCGCAGTGAGACAGGTATTCAGCATTTTAAACATAACGTGCGCGCCCTCAAAACTGATAAACTCTTCTCAATCCACTATACTATATTTTTCCCATAGACACAATATATAATGTCTATGTTTCTCCGTCAGCTCGACTGTCTGTGTGCTCGTGACTTCAAAAACTGTCCATCTCACCAGCCAATCACAGACAGGTTTCTTTCCATCCAATCAGAGTATGACTTGCAAATACTGCATTCAGATGGATTAAATCAAAATGCTGGAGCTTTTGGCAGAAATTACTAAACATAACGGTGGGATTGAGGAAAAAACAGCAACCAATAAACAAATTAATATTTTAGCCTAAAATATTTAGTTTAAAATAATTCCCTGAGTTACTAAGTGAGGTGTGAAAAATGTTTTTGTCTCTTCTTTCCAGCTTCTGGGTAATGATGCAAAAGTTTCTTGTGATCATAATCATCGTCATTGTCATCATTATTTAAAGAGCACTTTAACAGGAGGTAAAACAAAATAACATCTAATAAAATGACTTGGGTAAAGACTCAAACATTAAAAAAAAACAACAACATTAATAATAAGCTGTTTAAATCCTTAAAAACAAACAGAAGTTCTTTAAACTGAACTCTAAGATAAGCAGGCTACCAGTGAAGGGAGGCCCGGATGGGGTAATGTGCTTTAGCCTTTGAACCAGCTGCAGACATCTGAGTGAGGACTGACCGATTCAGAGATAAAGAGAATTACACTAATCCAGCCATGATGAAATGAAGGCTTAGAGTAGTGTTTCCATGTTTTTGCCTTGAAATAATAGGTTTTACCTTTGCTTTATTCCTTACACGATAAAAATGACTTAACTGAGGTCCTTTTTGACTATCAAGTGTAAAATCACCATCCATTTTAAATTCGAGGGGCTAAACATTCATTGTCAGGGTGTCTAAATTAACAGGATCAACGGTTCTTTGGGTGTTTCAACTGGTATATTTGACAATTCATGATTTGCAAAGATTTGAGTTTTGATGTTCTCCTCGTCATTAACTTTATCTCTTTCTATAGATTCTCTTTTTCATTCAATTTAGGACTTTCCATATGCCTTATCATCTAGGTCTATATTGAAAAACCTACAGTAAAGTAATGAAATGTTGATTCTGGATGTAGTGTAGGAATTCCTTCAATATAAACCAAAGAAAATTTTACATTACCTGCCAGAAGCTGGATAAAATCTTAAAAAAAAAAAAGAGACAACAGTATTTTCACACCTCAAGGAAATATTTTAATTTAAATGTTTTAGGCTAAATATTTTAGGCTAAAATGAGTAAACCCTAGTGATGGAATTTTGGGTAAACTAAATAGAGCACTGTTACATGTCATTGTTTCTAAAACAGCATTTTTCTGAGCTGCGTCTAAAAGGGCAAACATTGAGAGTATACCCACTTCTTCAGGGACCACTACACCACTGCGGACATCACAGATCAGCTGCAAGGGGCAGACAACAGCTAACAATGTCAAGTTTCTTTTCTGTAACCAACGCAGTCACGTCCGCATTAGCTGCCGCAAAAAGCACAGCAGCAGCTGGAGCAAGCTTTACTGCCACTAACGTCGGGAAATCAGACGGTCTTCGAACAACATTTGGATCCAATGCAACACTGCATGCGGAGGTGCTCTGTTGTCTGATGTGCTGGTGAAGATTCTCAGTCATCCAGGTCATGGTCATTCCAAAAAAAGTAAAAAACAAAGCAACTGGACTTGTTATCCGTAGTTGAAGACGGTTCGCTTCCTCTCCAGGAAGCTTTCTCAATTCAAAAAGTCTGGAGTAATGTGGAGTATCAAGCTTTATACTACTGTCTAACAAAGGCCTTGTAATGGCTTAGATAACATGCAAATTCAACCGAAACAGGTCCACCCCTTTGTAATGGGCGGTCGTTAGCAGATTGAACCGAAACTGGTCCACTCCTCAGTTGTCTGAACACAGCCATCAACATATATATATATATATATATATATATATATATATATGGGTACTTGTTGATGGCATTAAAAATATTTCTACGAGCATTAAAAGAGCATTAAAAAGCATTAAATTAGGGTTACTCATTCCTGTATAAACCCTGTTTTTGCATTCTGTTTATATCCACATTCATACACAGTTTTTTTTAAAGCCTGGAAAAAGGTTGAAAATGTCCAGGTCATTCCAGAGTCTTACACTTGCAATGGGGGCAGGTGCTTTATACTCTTTAAAGAGAACTGTTTAGCACAGCTTCATGTGCTGACACTGTAACTCCAGGGTACTTCATTTGGCAATGTGATTCAGCCTTAGTTTGTCAAATACAAAGACAACTAATTAATAAGCATTAAAGTATGCTCTATGGTTTGGATTTCTACAATGTTATCAGCGTGTAAAAACTCATCTTCAGAACCAATCTCTGCTCAAAATGGTGATCTGCATCGTGTATTCTACTTTAAACAGTTATCACCAGTTATTGTAACCGTAAACTGCAGAAAATACAGGCAACATTGCTCCTTCTGCCTTTACTACCGTCGGCTCCTATGTCAGGATGCGCTCCAGCGCGTTATGAGGCAGTGGGATATTTCAGCTGGTTATACTAAGTGTCTGCAACGCAAGCAGGTCTCTTTATAACTCCTGTTTATCGTCACTTATTTTAGAGCCCAAATAAGCGACTCCACTTTCAGAAACAAGCCCAAAAAACTACAACCGGCTACTCATGTAATTTACAAGCGACTTTAGAAAAAAGAAGCTCAAAGTTGCATAAAATAAGTGGATTTGGCAATGGTGAACGCGGATCTGTTTAGCTACAGTCTCTAGCATTCTTGGAACTATGGAAAGCGGCGAGTGAAAAAAAACA
>NW_023396868.1:2956162-3179796 GCF_011125445.2 Fundulus heteroclitus
GGTATTAATCTGTTAAATGTTTTAGAGTATGAAATTGTCATGATGCAGCCTGAAGGCTGCATACTGAACATTTCTCGCTCCGTCTCTATTGCAGTCCTGATTAGGAACACCTGTCAGGCTGCAATCACCATCGTCTCATTCCACCTGCTCACTCCACCATATAAACTCACCTCAGTTTGTCCATGGTGACCGGTTCGTCTTCAGTCCTCTGACCATCATGCCTGTCCTGTTCCTGCTCGTGTCCTGGTCCCGTTCCCGTCTGCCAGTTCCTGCATCCCTGCAACCTCCGTCTGGTAAATGACTCTGGTTTTCATCATCCACTTCTTGCTGCTTCAATAAACTCTGGAAACCAGCTGCGTGTGTGTGCTGTGTTCTGGGTTCATCCAAGACAAATCATGACAGAACAAACCGGTCCAAGGATGAACTCAGTCACACACAGAGCTTGGTGCAGGAGCTGGCAGGACTCTGGATTCCTCTCGCCTGGGTCGCTGTTTTGCGACGCCCGCCTCTGGTTCGTCTGGTTCCGCCGCTCTCAAGAGTTCTGCGCTTACAGAAGGTCTTGCGTTCATGGGTTCCGACGCCTTCCCTGCGTCCACTTGGTTCCTGCGCCGACAAGGGATCCTGCGCTCCTGAGTTTCTGCGCCCGTGAGGTTCCTGCGCCCGATGGGTTCCAGCTTTTGTTTTTGCGCGCCATCTGGATACCCCCCTCCACCCGCTATAATTAGTTATATAATCAATCAATCAGAATTGTTGGTATTAATCTGATGTTTAAGAGTATGAAATTGTCATGATGCAGCCTGAAGGCTGCATACTGAACATTTCTCGCTCCGTCTCTAGTGCAGTCCTGTTTAGGAACACCTGTCAGGCTGTAATCACCATGGACTCATTCCATCTGCTCACTCCACCATATAAACTCACCTCAGTTTGTCCATGGTTACCGGTTCGTCTCCAGTCCTCTGACCATCATGCCTGTCCTGTTCCTGCTCGTGTCCTGGTCCTGTTCCTGTCTGTTCCCGTCTGCCAGTTCCTGTACTCCTGCAACCTCCGTCTGGTAAATGACTGGTTTTCATCATCCATTTCTTGCTGCTTCAATAAACCCTGGAAACCAGCTGCGTGTGTGTGCTGTGTTCTGGGTTCATCAAAGACAAATCATGACAGAAATTGTTTTCATATGTTTAAATAATAATACATAAAGGTTGTAAACTGTAAGTGCTTGAAGGAGGCTGTGTTCTGTCAACAACCGATAAGATGAAGAGGTATCTGGACCAAATGGTGTTTGATTTTCCTTCGACCTAACTTTTAAGAAATATCCAAGAACAAAGGTTATGAGCAGTCAGCATCTGTTTCCCTCATGGGGTCGCGGGGGGTGCTGGTGCCTATCTCCAGCGTTCAGTGGGCGAGACGAGGCGGGGTACACCCTGGACAGGTCGCCAGTCTGTCGCAGCTCTCAACTGTAGTGTCTCCTCTTTTCAAGATGCGATGCAAGTTACGCTCGCTGCAACATTTGTAAAGCAAAGGACAATGCTAGTACCAGGAATACTTCTAATCTGAGGAAGCACCTGGTTACTGCTGCCAATTTGGCAAATTTGTCGCTATATTTAGCAACTTTTCAGATCCATCCAGCGACTTTTTTTTTTTTTTTTTTCAAAAAAGCAAGTAGAGAAAAATCTAAGGACTTTCTTTTGTGTTATTGGTGTTTTCCCCTAAAAGCACCAATCGTTTTGCAGTTCTTGGCTTGAGGGAGCATCAAGTGCTGTTGTGAGCTCCTTCCCACTTCTCCAACCGCTGTCTCACAGACAGCTGTAGCCTCGTCCTGAAACCTGCCTGCTGTCATTTGTAGATGCAAACAACTTTATATATTGAGAAATAAATGCTAAATGGAAACAAATTACAGATTATTTTGTCAAACTAACATTTATTATCACATTAAATACAGAATACGTGGTTCTCAATGGCATTGGTATTGGTTCAAAGGTAAACAGTACCCATCCCTTTTTATACATTGTTATATTTTGAAAGATACCTGAGTTTAGAATAATTTTTGGTTTAAAAAAAAAAATTGGGTACCTTTTATTCAGTGTTTATTTATAAATGTTTAGGCCAGCTAGGATACCTCTAATCATTGAAAAGAATGCCCCAGCAAATTAAAATCGGATTGGCTGGACAAACTCTTCATCAGAACTTGCGCTGGTATTCAGTTTAAGGCTGAAAGTATTTCCACACAAGAGTTTTTGGTAAATTTTTTTCTGTAATACAAAACCAATGTTGGACACAAGTCTTGGGCTGAAACCTCCAAATCAAGTTCATTTTTCATTGTTATACTTCTGAGAAGCTTTCCTCTGATAATTTTCATTTAATTTGTTTAGTAAAATTATCTTTTTTATTATTGTTGTTTGTGGAACCACTCAGGGCCTTCTCTGAACATGCCTAATGGCCCTGACAGATTGCCAATAATATTTATATATTTTCACATTATGTTCTGGTGCTTGAACTCAGGAATAGTTTCTCTGGCTAATAGTTTTGTCAGGTCCAAACACCTAAAACATTCATTAACAACACAAGAAGGAGAGACAACAATGAGGTTAGTTTTCAAATAATCTTGCAAGGAGACCGAACAGAGATGCTTAATACAGATCTCTAAATTCAATCTGAAACCACTCCGTCCCCTTCTTGCTTTTATTAGGGAAACCCTGGTTACATTTGTCAAGCTAAGG
This sequence comes from Fundulus heteroclitus, assembly GCF_011125445.2. Lineage (NCBI taxonomy): Eukaryota > Metazoa > Chordata > Actinopteri > Cyprinodontiformes > Fundulidae > Fundulus > Fundulus heteroclitus. Next base: position 2,958,877 of record NW_023396868.1, read on the forward strand.
GGCAGGGATAAGCAAACCACTCTGTGACCTTAGGAACACAGAGATAATACTAAGCAGTCCACACAGTACATTTATGCCTAAGCACTGCAGATGGCTGAATACAGTTAAGTTTCAGACATATTTAGAAAAACATTTATTATCGTCACAACATATTACTATGCTTTCTGCAGGCTTTCTGCAAAGATAAGAGAGAGAGAGTAAATCAATACACATACATAGTAAAATAAAATAGTAACCACTGGTCTATATATTCTAGCAAATATGATTAACACAATAAACTAATGTACAATAAACTAAAGTAATGAGAGATCAGGCATATAGAATACACTTTAAAAAAACCTTAAAACTTCTTAGTAGTAAAGAGTATATACGTAATAAATGCAATGAACTTAGTAGATAATAGTAAAATAGTAAGATAGAAAATCGTAAAAATAGTAAATAGTAAAATAATTCTATCAAGTTTGTAACCCAAAACAATCATGGGGTTCTAAGAAAATAATCCTGTAAAGGGCAGAGAGTAGCGGGTCACACCTCTATACAACCTAATAGCTGTAAAGCATGTTGAAGTTCTGTTTAGTTTAAATTCAGTGTGACCTTTTTCTTTATCAAGGTTTGTGCTGTTTGCTCAGTATTTGTAGAAAGCTTTACGTGGAAACTAAGCTATTTTTATCACATCCATATTTTGAATAACCCCTTTAGTTTCTACAAAACATTTCGTCTGTTGGTCAGAGAACAGTCAAAAGTTGTCTTTTTCTTTCTTTTTTTAAGCTTGTGTTTTCTTCCTGTTGACAGTAAAGACTCTGCTGGTCTGGATGCCAAGTACTTCAGCAGTGGAAATGATGGCATCCCAGTCTACTCTTTGTCATCTAATATTACCCAAAAAGGTAAAACCATTGAACTTTCACAGGATCTTGTGAATAATTAGCTATAATGTTTTAAAGCAAAAATTTATTTATTTTACTTATTATGCAGGGATTCTGTTTTCTGGTGGTGTTGGTTTAAAGGTTTTGCTTATTTCAAAACATCAAAATCTGAAGTCCCTTCTGAAAGGGAACTGATTTTAAATCACATCTTAGATCTTTTTTTAAGAGTTACAGCAAGTTCCCACTAAGGCCAGCTCCCTTCTCTGTTACTTGACCTTAAATCTATTAATTTTACTGTAATTTCCCTCTGGGATTATTAAAGTATTTCTGATTCTGATTTATAGTTTTTATATAGCTCCAAACTACAGCACATTTAGGGCACTATACAAACAGGGCCAATTCATATGCCACATTGATCATTTTGAAATCAAAAATGCGTTATGATTTTCATAGAACTTTAATACTTTTCCATTTGTGTATTATATTTTTAGAGTTACCTCTGAAGTCAAAGCCTCCCGTGAGCTCCGCATACTTCTCTTCATAAAGTTTCGGCTGCTTGTTCCATCATCCCATCAAAAACAGTTTTCGCTTCAACAAGAGGTGGCCAGCTCTTTTTCTGGTGTCATCCCCACATGATTTGTGCAAAGATGTTTCTAGCATATAGAGAAAATCTCTTCTTTTAGTACCCAATTGTATTTTTTTCCCCATGATTTTCAGCTTGTTTTTGTGAAATTGTAAAGACCAATTTTCTTTTAGATTAAAATAATAGTTTCAAACCAATTATCTTTGTCCTTGTTTTAAATAAGTACATTTGTGTTTTTTTCTGTGTCAGGATGCTGTTTCAGGTTATTAACCTGAAATCATGAATAAATAATAGAATTTATGCCTCTGTTTGGTTTGTTAGATAAGTTATAGCAAATTTTAAATTAACCTATTACCTTGAAATTTGTTGGTAATTTGAATCAGCCATGCAGATTTTCATTTCATTTTCTCATTTTCATCTTTGAGTTGCAGAGCAAAATGTTTAGTTTTTCTGTCCTCTATACCTACCTCTATAGTTACGCTGCTATAGGCTTAGGCTACTGTAGGACATCAGGGCCTATTTTTCTCACTCTACTGATTTCTACTGTTCTCCAGTTTTGCATTGCATTACATTAAAATGACTGTTGTCATTTGAGCTTTTAACTTTTTGTTCTCTCTTTTTTTCTTCATAGTAGGTACACCTGGTCTGACGTTCTGTTAACTGTGACATCATCCAGAGAAGACGGCTCACCCGCTATTACCATCTAATGTAGAACAGATTACTGGATCAATGTGTGCTTCTGTGCTTTTTGTCTCTCTTGTTGTGTCTCTGCTCTGTCTTCTGTAACCCCCAGTCGGTTGAGGCAGATGACCGTTCATACTGAGCCCGGTTCTGCTGGAGGTTTTCCTTCCCGTTAATAGGGAGTTTTTCTTTCTGCACTGTGTGCAGAGAACACTATTGTTTTTCCTCTGTTTTTCCATTATTTATTAGGGTTCCAAGCCCGCGGTGCAGAAAGAACGGGCTATGCAACACATAGCCGTTCGTCTGCACCGCACCGCACCAATAGGGTTCTCTGCACTGCACCGTGGTTCAGTGCAGAGAACCCTATTGTTTTTCGTGTGTTTTTAAATTATTTATTATTATTATTAGGGTTCCAAGCTCCAAGCGCATGCGAACGGCTATGTCGTTCGTCTGCTCTGTGAGCAGAGAACCCTATTGTTTTTCGTGTGTTTTTAAATTATTAGGGTTCCAAGCCCGCAGCTCTGTGAGCAGAGAACCATTGACAAACTTCATGCTTCTTACTGACGTGAACTTGCCAGTGGTAACAACACGAACCACTGAACAAAGAAAAGAAAAAAAAAACTGAACTCGCAACATAATTTGACTTGACTGACGACTGAAATATATTATATATAGTCACAGAGGGTGTTGGGGTAGCTGGGGCTGAGTTCTTCCTGAAGTCCACAACTATCTCCACTATTTTTACAGCGTTGAGCTCTAAGTTGTTCTCCCTGCACCAGGTCACCAGATGGTCACCCTCCCACCTGTAGGCAGACTCGTCACCATCAGAGATAAATCCCATGAGAGTGGTGTCGTGCGCAAACTTCAGAAGCTTGACAACCGTTGTTTTCCACCAGTCGGAAGGTGCTGCCGCCTCCACACCACACAGAGAGACAGCTGGTCAGAATGCTCTCTATGGTACTTGTGTAGAGGGTTGTGAGGATGGGCGGGGGCAGTTGGGCTCTCCTCATCCTCCGCAGGAAGTACAAGCGCTTCTGTGCCCTCCTCACCAGATGTGGTGTTCACAGAGCAGGTGAGGTTGTCTGTGGTGATGTGCACCCTGAGGAATTTGGTGCTGCTGACCACCTCCACAGCTGAGCTGTTGATGAGTTTGTGTCATCTGCGAACTTCATGATGTGATTGGGGGTGAACCTGGGGGTGCAGTCGTGTGTCATCAGAGTAAACAACAGGGGGCTGCGGACGCAGCCCTAAGGGGAGCCCGTGCTGAGGGTGATGACATCAGAGGTGGTCTGTCAGACCCGGACCGACAGTGGTCAGGAGGTGAGGAAGCGGTGAAGGGGTATGCTGAAGCCCAGATGTTCCAGTTTTTCCACCAGATGCTGTGGGATGAGGGTGTTGAACGCTGAAGTCCAGGAACATGCTCAAAGGGGGCGGTGCGTGGGCTTGGAACCCATTAATAACTGCTTGCAGTTCTAGTTATTATTATTAATACGGGTTATTATTATTCTCCGCTAAAACGCGTTGTGCGGCCCATGTGGACTTGTAACAAACCAATTGAATCAGGTATCCAAGTACAGAATGTGCACCGCTACTCAAATTTAGAAATTCAGACCCCTCAACAACTAGGGGGTGCTATAACAAAGGACAATGCGTTTCAGCCTGTAAACACCAAACTACTGGTCCCACACTCAAAAACTTTATATCACTTTGTTTATTTGCTGATTCTGCATCAAAAAGGGAATAGCGTACCGCGAGCGAGCTATTTTTAGAAACGTAACGTCACGATGACGTCACATCACGTGGTACGCAGTAGGGCAAGCTTGCATAGTACGCCGCTGTTTCGCTCTAAAAGAGACGTGCGTTACCCTTGGTTTTACTCGGTAAACGACTGCTTTTTCCAAATCTAAGACCATGGTTTTTAAACATTGTTGCTATGGAACGTGCAACAGCAACTCGAGGTATGCTGATCGGCCGCATATGAAGGATGTTTTCTTCAAGACTGCCAAGGAGAAATGTGTGCGCTGGGTTCACCGGTGTGGTCGCCCTACACAACAGTTCAACCCAGAAAAAGTTACCAAATTCACGTACATATGTAGCAAGCATTTTGTTGGATGAAAGGCCCCAACCGAAGAACATCCTGACCCAATTCCAGCGACATCAAGTAGTGAACAGGTAAGAGTATTTTGGTGGCCGACATGTTAATAATGAAGCGCCTGCTACCATGATAGCATATATGCTATCATGGTAGCAGGCGCTAACATGATACCCTGCTACCAGGATAGCTTACTCAAAAACATTTCAAATAAGACAAACATTAAACATATACCGATCCCTGGACGGTGATTACAAACAAAAAAAACGCCGACGACGCCATGACCGCCGCGCAGGAAAAAAAAAACAAAGCTTACCGTTCGATCAACTCGGCCTGTTTTCCGGTCTTTTTAAGCCCTCGACACTCAAGCCATCGTTTGAGCTGAAGGTTGGTGTGTTCTTCCACAGTGCGACCAGTAATCCGTGCGCCTGGGACATCGTCTTGGGGAAGTTTAACGGCTATAAAGTCGGTCATATCGCTGTTTCTGTTGCCCGTGTAATACATGGTTGCTATGGGCGTTCTCTACCTGTATGCCCTACCTAAGCTGCAAAAGGGGCGTTACTCTTGAGACGGTGACGTCACGTGCGTAGTACGCTATTGGCACACCCTTCGTTTCCCAGCTAGTTTTTGCGCTACATGGCTACAAAGGTTAAACCTTTCTGGTTAAACTCCTCCTACATTTTTTATGCAATCCGTGCAAAACTCCATATATAACCGTGTAATGGACAAATACAAAAAGTTAACGTGGCAGATTTTTGAATTTTGACTTTTTCGAAAAATAACGCTAAAATAAAAGATTGTTAGCTAGCTAGCTCTAAATGTAATTGCTGATTATTCTAAAACGATAACAGATTTTAGCATGTCCTTCATAACCCATACTCCAAATAAGATTTTGCACACGTGTCCCGCGTTTGAGGATTGTCCATCCCTAGGGGGTGCTGTGATGTCAAGAAATCTACTAAGCAAGAATGGCTGATCGGATTTTTACAAAACCTTCTTCATCCCCTTCCAGTTATAGCCCTTAACTAAAGTATTACATATGGTAATGATTGAAACAAGTGGGCGGGGCCTATTTCCAAAAGTGTGAAAAAAACCTTGAAAACTTCAAAAAATTACCAAAAATCTATTTTGTGGTGTAACAAGCTCAGATTTTCAGGATGTATTCCTTGAATAAGGTGTAACAATTCTCTCACAGCATTTATTGAGGTTTTTGAAAGTCCCACACTCTGAATTTTTAAAGGTTGTGAAATGCAAAATCAATGTATTTTCCACAAATATTTTTCAATCCCAATAAAAGTGGCCACTATTTTTAAAGCACATTCAGACTAAACGTGGACTTCAGTTTGGTAAAAATCCAGGCGATTTTGAACTATTTAAAAGACATTGAAATTCACATGTGCAAGACTATAAATTTTTATTTTTTTTTTTCTCTGAAACGATTTTTTCAATGGGCATTTAAAAAATCACACAGTTAGATAAACCACTCTCCGAGATCCATGAATATTTTTAGAATTTTTGGGCAAACCGTTGATTTTTAACAAATTTATGAATTTTATGATCTGTTCACAGCTCTCTCCATCCTGAGCTCTGACTCTCCAGAGCTGCGAACAGGGCTGCCATTTTGCCCATATTTGCGCACATCACAGGATGTGACATCACATCCCGTGCTGTTTCTAAGCGGAGCAGAAACTAGAAGAGGGAGGAATTTGAAATCAGAAAAGCTTAAATTAATAAAGTATTGTAGCAGTGTTTTTTGATATTGAAAATGCATATATGTTGTGGAAAGTAGATTTATTAATTAAAATTATAAAGATGGGTATTACAGGTAGGATGTGTCAGTGGATCAAAGATTTTCTAACTAAAAGACAAATACATGTTCAAATAGGTAATTATCATTCTGAGAAAAATATTGTTGAAAATGGTACTCCACAGGGAAGTATAATAGGTCCTTTATTAGTTTCGGTAATGATAGATGATGTGTTTTCTTTGCAACTACCAAGAAGTATGCTTGAGATTCAGAGTTTCAAAATATAGATAATGGAATGGGATTTTCTTATTTTGCTGATGATGGAGCTATGTGAAAGAGAGGAAGGAATTTGGAGTTTATTACTAAAAAGATGCAAGAAGCTATTTTTAAAGTTGAAGAATGGTCATTAAAATGGGGATTTAAATTCTCAGTGGATAAGACTAAAACAATGTTATTTTCAAGAAAGAAAATTAATGATGTTAAATTAAAATTATATAATCAAGACATAGAGTGAAACAATTCAAAGTTTTAGGGGTTTGGTTTGACGAAAGAATAACATGGAATGTACACATTCAAAGAGTCTTAATTCAATTCAATTTTATTTATATAGTGCCAATTCATGAAACATGTCATCTCGAGGCACTTTACAAAGTCAAAATCAATCATATTATACAGATTGGTCAAAAATGTCCTATACTAGGGAACCAGTTGATTGCATCAAAGTCCCGACAAGCAGCATTCACTCACGGAGAAGCGTAGAGCCACAGGGAGAGTCGTCTGCATTGTACATGGCTTTGCAGCAATCCTTTATACTGAGCAAGCATGAAGTGAAAGTGGAAAGATAAACCACCTATTAGTGGGAAGGAAAAACCTCCAGCAGAACCGGGCTCAGCATAAACGGTCATCTGCCTCGACCGACTGGGTTTACAGAAGACAGAGCAGAGACACAACAAGACAGACAAAAAAGCACAGAAGCACACATTGATCTAGTAATCTGTTCTACATTAGATGGTAATAGCGGGTGAGCCGTCTTCTCTGGATGATCAGGTTATGAGTGAAAAGAAAGTTGTTGGAGAAAATAGAGTATCACGTAGTGTAATCACTGGTATTCCACTCAAGGAAGATTTGGAGAAACTTAAAAGAAATATACAAGGTGGTGAAGTGCGTAGGTTAAAAAGATTGTTCAAATCTGTGGATTGGGAAAAAATAGTCTCTCGGAACTTCTGTAGTTTCAAGGTGGCGTTCTTCCTGATAAGGTAAAGATTGGCTTTATGAGTTTTTCTGTTAGGCTTTATATCCCTCCTCCTTTGCGTTAAAAAACGCATTACCTTATGTATTTTTTTAAAAGGATAATAAAAGTTCAACAACATTGGTAATGCCAGATAATGATGCAAATGTGTAGACTCCAGTTTACAGTTCAACAGTCAGATGGCAACACAAAAAAGCTGTTGCAAAACCTGGTGGACCTGCAGCAGGTGCTGCAAAACTTTTTCCCAGTGGGCAGCAGGGAGAACCTTCCATGATGGGGTTGTGAGGGGTCTCTGATGATGTTATGGGCTCAGGACAGGCAGTGCTGGGATGAAATGTCTTTAATGGAGGGTAGGGTACCCCGATGATCCCTTCTGCTCTCATCATCACTCTCCTTGGGTTCCTCAAGTCAGAGGCGATGCAGCATCCACCAGCCGCTCTGAGAAAGCTCTGCTCTGTGCCATGCCACCCAGCTTCACTGGACTCTCTCTCTCCTGGCCGTCAGCTTCTGCCTTCACCTAAGCCTCTGTATTCCTGCACCTCTGGTTACATCTTCCATCAATCATCTACCCTTCAATAAACCTCTGAAACTTTTGTCCTGTGTGTGTGTTCTGAGTTCATCGATAAACAAATCCTGACAGTACGGACCAGCCACAGGATGAACTCAGACACCACATGGCTGGATTAAATAAAACATTGTATATGATAGGTAAACATCCAACAGGTAATTGTGAGTGGACATGGAAACAGTAGAGCATATTGTAAGAGCCAGTTAATGGGGAATTCATATAGAATAACAATTTAGATTAAAAATGTATAAATATGCTTAATTTAAATTTTAAGAAATTCATGATGAGTATACTTTCTAGAATGTATAACTTAATTAATATAAAAGGATGCTTTTATTTTGAAAAGTAATTTTGGCTCCCACTACATAATGCGTAACATTAATATTGCCCGTATGCACGTTTGAGGGCAGATTGCAGTTGGATATGGTGGAAGCAACACAATTTTTTGACCGATCTGTACCCAGCCTTTCATTTTTTCTGTAAGCGTACTTTTTGAGTTCTTTAAGTAAACATCATAAAAGAAGACTTGGTTTCAGTCGAGTGATTCAAATATTGGTTGTTGGACAAACTGCAAAGGTGGTACAATAAATTTTTGGGACGCAGAGTGCCACTACATAAAGTAAAAAAATTGCTAAGGAGCCTCATTTCTTCTTGCCTGGACAACACGGCTGAATAGAAAAGAAGCTCGCGCCTTGCTGAGAGAAAGAGACTGAAACGGGTAACCCTTTGAATGATTCTCCTAGAAAAGGTAATGAAAAGGCTTCTTTATCTTTGAATATTGTAAAGAAAAGACATCACATGGATGAAGGAAGGAGCATTGACGAAAATTGAAGTTAAAGCCTGTCAGTAAAATTCCTCTGGATGCAGTTAATTGTCCGAGACGCATGTGCATGTTTGTAAAATATGAACAGTTTGTTTGCACTCAGTTAGAGAAGAAAGGCAACTTTGAAGTAAGTGCTTTAAACTTTGTGTCTGCTTACTGCACATTAACTCCGCGATTATAAGATGGCTGACGGAGATGCTGACACGCGTGGCGAGGATAAATTGGAACAGGGGAGAGAGCGCAAGCTAACTGAGAAGGGCACAGAGGAGAGATTACAACGGTTCATAGGATTAAGAAGACGAGCGTTAGCCACTCTAACCAGCCAAATTAAAGAGATAGAGACATTGAAGTGTGATGCTAAAAATGTAGAAAGTGTTCAGCTTAAGATGGAGAGTGATTTTGCACAGTCTCTAAAAGAGTTTAATAGGCTCAGTTTTGAAGTTTGCAGTCTGTTGTCTGAAGAGGACAAATTTCATGACCAAAATAATTGGCACGAACCCAAAAGGGATCAGATAACAGGCTTCTTGAAACAAACTAAAAGATGGCTGACAGAAGTGCATGATTCCACAGAGGGGGAAAACCTGATAGATAAAGAAGAGACTGTTCTGCCTTGTGACACTGTTTCACAGGGAGGGGCCAGTAATGTTGCTAAAGCAACATTACTCTCATGTAACATTTCCAACATCTCACGTGTATCGTCCACACGTGCCCGTCAGGAAGCAGAACATCCCGCTCTAATGAAACGACAAGAAGCGTTGAAGAAAAAACAGGAGCTTGAATTCCAAGAAATTAGAATTAGAGCGGAAAAGGAAGAATTAGAACTGGAGACGGCATTAGCTGAAAGCCAAGCAAGAATACAAGTGCTTAAAGAGTATGAAACATGGGAAGATGACAGAGGTAGTCGCGTCTCAGCTCAAAAATCAATAAGTGGAAACATAAAGAAAGAAAGAGTTAGCATGTTGCTACAGCAACATGCTACAATGAATGTTCAAGCACCAAGACAAGTGCAGCGCACACAAATACCACAACTACCATTGTCAGTTTCAAACCAAACTTCTAGAACACAAACAGAGAATGACATTGTGTCAGTTATGCAGAAGCAGAACACAATAACTGAATTGCTAGTAAAGCAACAACAGCTTTCGCAGCTACCTACAAAGGACATTTGTGTTCAAAGGTGATGCGCTGCAGTTCCAGTCCTTCATGAGAGCATTTGAGCATGCCATAGAGCAGAAAACAGACAACGACCAAGATAGATTATACTTCTTGGAACAGTTTACAGATGGTGAGCCCCAGGAGCTCGTTCGTAGTTGCGCTCACATTACATCAAGCAAGGGCTACAAAGAAGCCAAGCGACTTCTGCATAAGCATTATGGAGATGAGCTTCGGATCGCCAGTGCGTACATGGAGAAAGCTCTCAAATGTCCACAAGTGTAAGCAGGTGATGGGAAAGCGTTACATGCTTACGCAATGTTCCTGATAGGATGTCGTAACTCTGGAAAATATTGAGTTCTTGGAAGAGATGGATAATCCTACCAATCTGCGCTCGTTGATATCCAAACTACCCTACAAAATGAAAGAACGTTGGCGAACAGAAGCTTTCAACCTCAAAGAACAATGTGGTAACAGGGCCAGATTTACTGAATTGGTGAACTTCATAGACCGCCAAGCTAAAATAGCAATCTCTCATTGGCGACATATCTGATAGTCGCTCACCTATAGCTGCTAAGATGAACCAAAAAGGAAAGCAGGCCGTGAAAAAGGAGTTTCGTGGAAGCAGTTTTGCAACCAATGTTGTTCTTGAATCCAAAGAGCCTCACGAAAGAATTGCCAAGGTCAAGCCTGCTAGCAATGGAAAAGCGGTGAACGCCTTATATAAACCTTCTCTGTACTGTCAGGAGTCACACGCTCTTGCTTCATGCAGTAAGATCAAAGGCCAGTCTCATCAAGAACGAGTGGAATTCCTAAAATCAAAGGGTCTATGTTTTGGTTGCTTGATCCCTGGACATCTCAGTAAATCTTGTAAACGAAAAATAGAATGCAAAGAGTGTGGATTTAAGCACCCTGATATTCTGCACAAAGATGGCAGTTCCACCTCACCACAAAAGAATAATGGCGTTATTGGTGAAGAGTTGCTAGCTGCTGAGGTTCCCATCACACAGGAGTCTTGCGCCCTTACAGGGGCCAGAGAGGCTGATTGTGTGCTGTGGATAGTACCGGTGAAAGTCAAGTCGAAAAATAGTGAACAGTATGTAGAAACGTACGCCTTTCTACACCCGGGAAGCACGGCAACATTCTGCACGGAAGACTTGCAAAAGAAATTGAATGTGAAGGGAAAAAACAACCAAAATACGTCTCAGCACCATGGGTCAAGATGCACCAGAAAACCACAAGCTCATGGATAGTCTGGTTCTAAGTGTGTGGGCTGGAGGACAGTATGTACGTTGAGTTGCCCAAGGTGTTTACTCATAGCAGCATACCTGTTCATGCCGGAAACATACCCAAGCAGTCTGTTATCCAACAGTGGCCCTACCTAAGTGAAGTGAACTTGCCAGAGTTCACTTGCCTGATGTAGGCCTACTTATCGGAGCAAACTGTTCAAAAGCGATGAAGCCCTGGCGCATCATTAACGGCCAGGATGGAGGTCCTTACGGCATCAAGACGACCATAGGCTGGGTTGTGAGTGGACCTGTAAGGAGAAATGAAGTGGAGAGTGAAACACCTCACTCATTTGTGAACAGAATTTCATTGGTGGAGATAGAGAACCTGTTGATCCAACAGTACAACACTGACTTCCCGGAACACAATTATGAGGACAAAGAAGAGCTGTCTCATGAAGACAAAGCTTTTTTGCGGTCTGTGGAAAAGACAACAGTTTTTAAGAATGGGCATTACTGTGTCGGATTGCCACTCCGTGATGAGAAGCTCCAGATGCCTAACAATCGTAGTGTGGCAGAGCAACACATTGCGTCTTTGGAAAGGAAGTTCAGGCAGAGTCCTGAGTTCTTTGAAGATTACAAGAACTTCATGGAAGCAATCATTATCAAGGGCTACGCAGTACGGGTTCCAACAAACCAACTGATCCTAGAGGACAACAGGGTGTTCTATATACCGCACCATGGAGTCTAACACCCAAAAAAGAAGAAGCTTCGGGTGGTATTTGACTGCACATCCTCCTATCAGGATCGGTGTCTGAATAGTGAGTTGCTCCAGGGACCCGATCTGACCAACATGTTGGTTAGTGTCCTCCTCAGATTCCGAGAGGAGCCTGTAGCAGTAATGGCAGACATTGAGTCAATGTTCTATCAAGTTAATGTGCCAGAACATGATGCAGACTTACTCCGCTTTCTTTGGTGGGCCAACGGTAAATAAGACGAGCCCATGAAGGAGTTCTTAATGGCAGTGCATCCTTTTGGAGCCACTTCTTCTCCAAGTGTGGCCTCATATGCACTGGGAAGAACTGCGGAGGATCACAGGGACACTGTATCTCCAGACGCAGTTCAGACGGTTCTGCGCCATTTCTACGTAGACGACTGCCTGAAAAGTGTAGCCACAGAAAACGATGCAGTGAGATTGGTCAAGGAACTTCAAGCTTTGTGTAGCAGTGGAGGGTTCACCTTAACAAAATGGATGAGCAACAGCAGAAAAGTGCTAACGTCAATTTCTGCAGAGCACAGAGCCACTGAAGTCAGAGACCTGGATTTACGACATGACACTCTACCAGTGAAAAAAACACTTGGTGTGCAGTGGGACACAGAATCGGATACTTTCCTGTACAAAATAGAGCTGCAAGACAAACCAGTGACCAGAAGAGGTATCTTGTCAATCGTCAACTCCATCTACGATCCTCTTGGCTTTCTGCCGCTGGTTATTTTGCCTGCTAAACTTTTGTTGAAACATCTCTGTAAGGAACATCTTGACTGGAATGAAAGCCTTGATGGAAAGCATGCTGAAGAGTGGAGCGGATGGCTTGAAGATGTCACCTACCTCTCCAACTTCCATGTGAGTAGATGTTTGAAACCCATCAACTTCAGATGCACTACCTCAGCGCAGTTGCATAATTTTTCGGATGCTTCAGAATACGCCTACGGCACTGTGTCTTATCTACTGCTGGAGAATGTACATGGCGAGAAACACTGTGCTTTCCTTATGGGAAAGGCATGCGTGTCACCACTGAAGAAAGTCACAATCCCTAGGCTTGAGTTGACTGTGGCGGTTGTTGCAGTAAAGGTCGACAAGATGTTGCACGAAGAATTGCAAATACTACTGCAACAATCTGTCTTCTGGACAGACAGCACTACGGTGCTTAGATACATCGACAGTGACACGGCACGTTTCATAACGTTTGTTGCTAACAGAGTTTCAATGATTCGAGAAGCAACCAAGCTCTCACAATGAATGTATGTCAGAACAAATGAGAATCCTGCAGATCAAGCCAGCAGAGGTCTGAAGGCAAAGACCTTGGTCGAAGGAGGAATGTGGAAAAGTGGACCAGACTTTCTGCTGAATGAAAAGGATTGACCAGAACAGCCTGTGCAAAAGAAGGAAGGCCTAAAAGATGACCCGGAGGTCAAGAATACAGTTGCTGTTCATATGGTCAAAGTTGAAGAAAGTATGACACCAATGAACCAGCTACTTACCTATCACTCTGATTGGAACAAACTGAAACGATCAGTGGCTTGGATTGTAAAGGTAAAGAATGCTCTGAGGGAGCATAAAGAAGAACGCAAACAGGCATTAAGAACAATCAGCCAGACCGAACTTGACCCTGAAAAACAAAGAAAAAAGTTAGAACAACATATGAAGAAATTTCAAACTGAAAAGACTATACTCACCTTGGATGATCTGGACACTGCTGAAGCAGAAATAATACAGTTCAGTCAAAGACAACACTTTGAGGCAAACAGGATTCCACAAGCTAACTCAGCAATCAGGAAGATCATTGGTCAATGCGTGGTGTGCCGTCAGATGACTGGCAAGGTTGATGAGCAAAAGATGGCAAGCTTACCTGAAGATCGCCTTCTTCCAGACCAACCTCCTTTCACGAACACTGGCATTGATTACTTCGGCTTGTTTGAGGTTAAACAGGGCCGGGGTACTGTCAAGAGATACGGGGTAATGTTCACGTGTCTCACTCTCCGAACTGTGCACATTGAAATTGCTGACAGCCTTGATACGGACTCTTGCATAAACGCCATCCGCCGTTTTGTGTGTAGGAGAGGTCAAGTTACCACCATGAGGTCAGACAATGGCACACATTTTGTGGCGGCTGAACGAGAGCTAAGGGAAGCCATCCAACAATTGGATAATGAAAGGATTGAGAGAGTCCTACAACTAAAGGGGATAAAGTGGATATTTAACAGCCCAGCTGCGTCTCATCAAGGTGGGGTTTGGGAAAGGCAAATTTGCACTGTACGAGGAATCCTCAATTCCCTACTGAAAGATCAGTCAGTAAACGACGACGGTTTACAAACAGTAATGTGTGAAGTAGAGAGTATAATCAGTGGTAGGCCGCTCCCAAGTGTTTCAGATGATGTCAATGACATTGAGCCTTTAACCCCGAACCATTTGTTACTTCTGAAGGCTCAACCAACCCTGCCTCCAGGCGTCTTCAGCGAAGATGACATTTATGCCAGAGGAAGGTGGAAGCAAGTCCAATTTCTCGCAGACTTATTCTGGGCTCGTTGGACACGCGAGTATCTTCCACTTCTTCAGGAGCGACAGAAATGGCTGAAGCCTAGAAGAAACTTCATGGCAGGCAACGTAGTGCTTTTGGTGGACAGTTCCTGCCCCCGCAACTCCTGGGTCATGGGAAGAGTAGTTAAAACACTACCAGACTTAAGTGGAGCAGTAAGAAGAGTGAAGTTGAAGACCAATACCAGCACGCTGGAGCGGCCTGTGAACAAGCTATGCCTGCTTCAGGAAGCTACGTCAGAGGACTAATGAAGAAGACAAGTTGATATGTGGACATTCTTTAATTTAAGGATTTTGGCTCTTGCTGTTTTAAGTTTATAATTGCTTTGTTTTCCAACCTAACCAATTAGGGGCCAGTTAATGTAAGAGCCAGTTAATGGGGAATTCATATTGAATAATAATTTAGATTAAAAATGTATAAATATGCTTGATTTAAATTTTAAGAAATTCATGATGAGTATATTTTCTAGAATGTATAACTTGGTTAATATAAAATATGCTTTTATTGTGAAAAGTAATTTTGGCTCCCAGTACGTAATGCGTAACAATAATATTGCCCGTATGCACGTTTGAGGGCAGATTGCAGTTGGATACGGTGGAAGCAACACAATTTTTTGACCAATAAGTACCGAGCCTTTCATTTTTTTTGTAAGCGTACTTTTTGAATTCTTTAAGTAAACATCATAAAAGAAGACTTGGTTTCAGTCGAGTGATTCAAATATTGGTTGTTGGACAAACTGCAAAGGTGGTACAACTGACTTTTGGGACGCAGAGTGCCACTACACATATAATAATTCATTGTGAAAAATATAGAGCAAGTAGAGAGAAGTTAAAACAATAAATTAGGAAATATGATATAGAGACATTAAAACTTAATAAGTAAGTCATTAAACATAAAATAAATAGAGTAGTTATTACATTTTTGAAGGAAACAGGATTATACATAAGAATTTAGATTAAAGGGAGACATTGTGGTCCACACTCCAGCACAGTAGATGGTGATATTACATCTTAACGTTAGATGTCAACCGCCAGTAAAAAATCACAAAAGAAGAAGACGTTTTGATCACCCATATGAGGATGTAACCTGACAGAAGCCAGACGCATGTCGCTCCGCCTTGCTCCACTCACATACATCTAGGACATCGCCCATTGAAAGTGATTTCTCCAACCAATTTTATTGTCTGGCCAATCAGGACGCAGGGCTGGCATTTCATAGATGTGACGTAGTGGAGACACGACCATGACGTAAGACTGTTTTTGATGGCAATGGCGGCTCGTCGAGGAAGGAAGCGTTAACATTGATGCTGCTATTTCTTCCGTGTTGTCCAATCTACCTAATATTGTTTCATTAAAACATCAGAGAACGCCTCTGAAGGCTTTTGTTGGTGGAAACCATGTTTACGCCCTTCTCCCGACCGGATTTGGCAAGTTTTGTTTTCCAGGGGGAGTCTGCGTCTGCAGCGAACGCGCAGACGCGGACGTGCCCCAGAGTGGTTAGCGCGAACCATATTAGGAGGCCTTTAGTCCTCAGCGCGGTCGGCCCGGGATCGACTCCGACCCGCGGCACTTTGCCGCCTGTCTTTCCCCCTCTTCCTGTCAGCTCACTGTCAATAAAACGCGTGCCTCTAGAGCCGCAAACACATTAAAAAAAAAGTCGTTTTTTCCTGCGTCGCTCTCATCAGCGTCACGGGTTAGCTTCGGTGTGAGTGGTGAAATAGCACGTCGATAAAGATGACAGACAAGTGGCTTATCCAATCATATGCAAGAATTTTTGATAAGGCCCAGCCTTCAGTAAAGGCAATTCCTATGGCGGTGTCCCAGATGTATGTGAGTGGAGCTAGGCGGAGCGAGATGCGTCTGGCTTCTGTCAGGTTAATGAGGATGACCCGCTGCAGAACATAATGGTGAGAAGAATAAACATCCTCATCCCATATGTTGAGTCAAGATGGCGCCTGTGGTGGCAAGCCGTCAGCCTCATCTCATTCGTTTGCTCAGCATACTATTTGTAGTTACCCTATTGCTATGTGTATTTTGCCAAGATGTTTCCACTTTGATTGTTTACAATCGGCAGACTCTTTTTAGCATTAAGGCTGTCAGTGAGTCGCTATTGTTAAAGCCCAGACTGGGAACCCAGTATGTTTCGTGGACAGGCATATGATGGGGCTGCAAGTATGTCTGGACATTTGAATGGACTTGCAGCAAGCTTTAAACGGGACAATCCTGCAGCCATTTATGTGCATTCCTTTGCGCATTGTCTTAATTTATGTTTGCAAGATACTGGGAAAAAATTTAAAATCATCAGAGATGCACTGGATTTCGTGCAAGAAGTTGCACATGTTGTGAGACAATCCCCCAAACAAAGCAACAAGTTTCAAGTGTTAAAAAATGAAATGGCCCCGAACAACATTAACCTACGCACTCTCTGCCCAACGAGATGGACGGTGCACAGAGGTGCAGTGAAATCTGTCCTCGACAACTACTCTGTACTTTCCACTCTGATGACTGAAATAAATGAAGAATCATATAGCGATGCCGGTAAGAAAGCTGGGGGAATCTTGGCAGCGCTGGACAAATTCAGCACATTCTTTGGCCTGTTTCTGGCGCTGATGTGTTTTTCTCCCACTGAACAACTGTCTAGAACCTTACAGACTGTAAACATATCATTACAGGATGCACAAAAAGCTGTGGCTGTGACAAGAAACTTAATTCAAAGAAAGAGGTCGGATCACGTTTTTGAGGAGTTTTACAGAAAAGTTGTGGAAGACTCGCAAGACCTCACAGACGCCCCAGTGTTGCCTAGGCAACAGAAACGGCATGCTAAACTGGATACAGGAAGAGAGCCTGCGCACAAATTCCAGAACCCAGTGGATTATTATAGGAAACAATTCAATTCAATTCAATTTTATTTATATAGCGCCAAATCATGAAACATGTCATCTCAAGGCACTTTACAAAGTTAAGTTCAATCATATTATACAGATTGGGTCAGATTATACAGATTGGTCAAAAATGTCCTATATAAGGAAACCAGTTGATTGCATCAAAGTCTGACAAGCAGCATTCACTCCTGGGGAAGCGTAGAGCCACAGGAAGAGTCATCTGCATTGTACATGGCTTTGCTGCAATCCCTCATACTGAGCAAGCATGAAGCGACAGTGGGAAGAAAAACCACCCATTAGCGGGAAGGAAAAACCTCCGGCAGAACCGGGCTCAGTATGAACGGTCATCTGCCTCGACCGACTGGGGTTACAGAAGACAGAGCAGAGACACAACAAGAGAGACAAAAAAGCACAGAAGCACACATTGATCTAGTAATCTGTTCTACATTAGATGGTAGTAGCGGGTGAGCCGTCTTCTCTGGATGATGTCACAGTTAACAGAACGCCAGACCAGGTGTACTTACTATGAAGAGAAAAGAGAGAGAACAGAAAGTTAAAGCAGTAATGACAACACATAATGCATAATTGAAGAACAGTAGAACTCAGCAGAGTGAGAAAATTAGATCCTGATATACTCCAGTAGCCTAAGCCTATAGCAGTAAAACTATAAAGGTAGCTGAGAGTAACATGAGCCACTAGTTATAATTTTTGTCAAAAAGAAAAGTTTTAAGCCTAGTCTTAAAAGTAGACAGGGTGTCTGCCTCACGGACCAAAACTGGGAGTTGGTTCCACAGGAGAGGAGCCTGATAGTTAAAGGATCTGCCTCCCATTCTACTTTTAGAGACTCTAGGAACCACCAGCAGACCTGCAGTCTGAGAGTGAAGTGCTCTGTTAGGAACATACGGGGTAATCAGAGCTCTGATATATGATGGAGCTTGATTATTAAGGGCTTTATACGTTAGAAGGAGAATTTTAAATTCTATTCTTGATTTAACAGGAAGCCAATGAAGGGAAGCTAAAATTGGAGAAATATGATCCCTCTTGTTGATTTTCATCAGAACTCTTGCTGCAGCATTTTGGATCAGCTGAAGGCTTTGAACTGCATTTTGTGGACTTCCTGATAGTAAAGAATTACAATAGTCCAGCCTTGAAGTAACAAATGCATGGACTAGTTTTTCAGCATCACTCCTGGACAGAATGTTTCTAATTTTGGCGATATTCCGGAGGTGAAAAAAGGAAACTCTGGAAACCTGTTTAATATGGGATTTAAATGACATGTCTTGGTCAAAAATAACACCAAGATTTTTTACTTTATTACCAGAGGCCAGGTTAATGCCACCCAGATTAAGTGATTGATTAAGAAGTTTATTTTTTGAGGACTCTGGTCCAAAGATTAAAACTTCGGTCTTGTCAGAATTAAAGTGCAGGAAATTTAAAGTCATCCAGCTTTTGATGTCATCAAGACATGACTGCAGTCGAAGTAACTGATTGGATTCATCAGGATTTATGGATAAATATAGCTGAGTGTCGTCAGCATAACAGTGGAAATTAATCCCATGCTGTCTGATAATTTTGCCAATCGGAAGCATATATATAGTAAATAGAATTGGTCCAAGGACTGAACCCTGTTGTACTCCACAGGTGACCCTAGAGTTTGAGGAAGATTTATTATTAACATGAACAAATTGGAATCTGTCTGACAGATAAGATTTAAACCAGCCTAATGCTTTCCCCTTAATCCCTACAGTATGCTCAAGTCTTTGTAGGAGAATATTGTGATCAACTGTATCAAACGCAGCACTGAGATCTAACAGGACAAGTATAGACACAAGTCCATTATCTGAGGCCATGAGAATATCATTAGTGACCTTCACCAGAGCTGTTTCAGTGCTATGATGAGCTCTGAAGCCTGACTGAAACTCCTCAAGTAGGTCATTACTTTGTAAATGTTCACAAAGTTGATTAGCAACTACTTTCTTAAGACTTTTAGATAAGAAAAGAAGATTAGATATAGGTCTGTAGTTTACTAACTCATCTTGATCAAGAGAAGGTTTCTTAAGTAAAGGTTTAATAACAGCTACTTTAAAAGCCTGTGGTACATATCCATTTACCAAGGATAGATTAATCATGTCTAAAATAGCGCCCCTGATCAAAGGGAATTGCTCCTTAAACAACTTGGTTGGGATTGGGTCTAACATGCAGGTAGAAGGTTTAGATGAAGCTAAAATTTTAGATAGCTCAGAAAGCTCTACTGCTTCTAAACCAGGGATGGGCAACTGGCGGCCCGGGGGCCGCACACGGCCCTCGTCATCAGTCAGTGCGGCCCGCGAATAGATCAATAATAATTTATTAATAAAAAAAAAAAAAAAAAAAAGTATTTCTACTTTTGACCGATAGAGGCGCACCGTGCCCAAACAATAGCGGGCACGGGCCGCTTTGCAACAGAGAGAAAGAGTCGGGAGCCATGGCAACGAGCAGCGGCATCAAGAGAAAACTTGACCGAGAAAATCGCATTTTTCAGAGAAAATGGGAAGAAGAGTACCTTTTCACCGAATTCAAAAGAAAGCCAATGTGTCTAGTTTGCTTGGAGACATTATCAGCCCTGAAAAATTATAATTTAGGCCGACATTACAACACCTTGCATAAAGTTAAATTTGAGAAATACACTGGAGCTGCCAGAACCGCTGTAGTAGCTGACCTCAAAGCAAAAGTATGTAAACAGCAGCACTTTTTCACAATAGCTACGACGTGTCAGGAGTCAGCCATCACAGCGTCTTATGATGTGGCACTTGAACTTGCCAGGGCAAAGAAGCCACTGTCGGATGGAGAAGTTGTTAAGAGGTGCGCGGTGAAAATGGCCAAAGCATTTGGTGACAACAACATAGTTAAACATTTTGAAGCTGTGTCCTTGTCCCGACGCACAGTAACACGCAGGATTTTTGACATCCACGATCACGTCGATGTAAAAATGAAACAATTCATGCAGGACTGCAAATACTTCTCATTAGCTTTGGATGAGAGTACAGATGTGACGGATGTCAGCCAACTGCTGGTTTTTGCGAGAACGATTGACAATTCATTTTATGTACATGAGGAGTTACTGAAATTTGCATCTCTGCACGACACTACTAAAGGCAGCGATATATTCAACGCCGTTACCGGTGCTGTGGGTGAATACAGTGGCTTTGAAAAGCTGTCAGCTGTTGTTACGGATGGCGCACCTGCGATGCAGGGAAGACACCGAGGTTTCGTCGGGCTACTCAGGCAGAGCGGAGTAAAATGCCCTATACTGCACTGCATCATCCATCAGGGGAGTAGCGTCATATTAATCGTGAGATGTAGGCTACTGTAGAACTGCCGTGGTTACATAAAATAGAACCACATACAAACAATATATTTTATAACCGCAACTATTTTTTTCTAATCTTTCCAGGAAGCCCTCTGCGCAAAGACATTAAACTTTGGCCACGTCATGGATTTGGTGACAAAAGTCACTAATATCATCAGAGGAGGGAACAGATCGCTATGTCACCGGAGGTTCATCACCTTTCTGGATGAAGTGGATGCCGAGTATGGGGACTTACAACTTCATACGGATATCAGGTGGATGAGTCGAGGAAAGTGTCTGGAGCGTTCTTTTGCACTGCGCTCGGAAATACCAGTGTTCTTGGAGAACAGCATTAGTGGCGATGCAAGTGCATACTGCGGAAAGCTCAAAGATACAAAGTTTCTTTGTGACATGGCCTTTCTGACAGACATCAGCGCGCACCTCAATCACCTCAACACACTCTTACAGGGGAGAGATCAAACAGTGTGTGATCTCTTTTCTCACATGACCGCATTTCAGCGCAAGCTCGGGCTCTTCATTGATGGCTTTTCTCCCCCTCCTGCAAATCTGGCACATTTTCCCGCATGCGCTGAGATTCGCAAAGAGAGCCCCCAGTGCGAAATACAAATCCAGAAATACAGAGCAGACCTTGAAAAATTACAGGAGCAATTCAACAATCGTTTCCAAGATTTTCACGAGATGCAACCACGAATTAGCGCACAACCATCGGAGCTGCAGCTCGAACTCTGCGAGCTGCAGGCAGACCTGTTTTTTCAAGCAAAGCGCAACAAGAGGGGAATTTCATTTTGGAGACTTCTTCCTGAGGCCCGTTTTCCACGTCTCCGAGATTTTGCCCTTTCAATGGCCAGTATGTTTGGGAGCACTTATATTTGCGAGAGCAGTTTTTCCACCATGAAGCACATAAAATCCAAAGAGAGAAACAGACTCACCGATGAAACACTGTTTCATTTGATGCGCATTGGGACCACAAAAATTGACATTGACATCCAATCCATTGTGAGCCAGCAGGCCAAACCACAGGTCTCTCATTAGCCTTTATTAATGTTGGGCCTCTGTGGTCTAGTTTTTTACTATTATTGAATGTTAGCTATTTGCAATCATGTTTTTTTTTACTTTTTTGTTCTTTGTTATAAATGAGTTCAGTTTTGCACTTTTTTAAAGCAAATGTTTTGTCTTTGTTTCTTATAGACATGTTAAAATGTATTTATTTTATACACACACTATTTGTAATCAGTTTTTCAAGCTAATTTTTTGTTCTTTGTTATAAATGAGTTCAGTTTTGCACTTTTTTAAAGCAAATGTTTTGTCTTTGTTTCTTATAGACATGTTAAAATGTATTTATTTTATACATACACTATTTGTAATCAGATTTTTAAGCAAACTTTTTGTTCTTTGATATTAAAGAGTTCAAATTCCTTTTTGCACTTTTTTTTTTAAAGCAAACGGTTTCTCTTTTGCTTAAGGACATATTAAAATGCATTTATATGCAGAATATAGTTGTATATTGGTGCAGTAAAAATACAGATATAAATTCGTACAAAATTTGTTCTTATTGAGAATCATTTGTAGCGTCTTTCATATCCAATTATTTGAAGTGCGTCATGTGGCCCTCCAATAGTCTTGCTGAAAAAAATTTGGCCCTCTTTATCATGGAAGTTGCCCATCCCTGTTCTAAACAGTTCAGACACTGCGCAGGTTCTAAAGATTCCTCCAACGCTGCCTCACTTACTGAGGACGAGGTAATCATGTTTGGGAGGATGTCAATTATTTTATATTTATTGGAATCAATTTTATTTGATGGAGCTATGACTCAGTGTAAGTTTGGCAACTGTACTGAAGAGAAATCTAGGATTATTTATGTTCTCCTCAATTAATGATGAGAAATATGCTGCTCTAACTCTGTGAAGGGTCTTGTTATACAACAATAGACTGTCCCTCCAGATTAAGTAGGATTCCTCTTGTTGTGTAGAGCGCCATTTTCTCTCCAATTTCCTAACATTGTGCTTCAAGGAACGCAGCTCTGAATTAAACCAGGGAGCCAGCTTCCTGTGAATAATCACCTTTTTTTTCAAGGGAGCTACATTGTCTAATGCAGAACACAATGACAAAGTCACACCATTAACAAAGACATCTATTTGTGAATGGGAAGAAACAACATTGCTGCTATCTACAGGGTACTTCTGCAATACTGAAGATATTAAAAGGGGGACAGACTCTTTAAACTTTGATGCAGCATTGTCCGATAAAGATCTACTACAATGGAATCCTCTTTTGGAGGTGGAGAACTCAGTTAGATTAAACTCAAATGTTATTAAAAAAATTATGAGATAGGACAGGGTTGTGAGGAAATATTGTTATTTCCTCGCAATCAATGCCATATGTCAGCACAAGGTCTAAAGTATGGAGCCAAGAGTGCGTCGGTTTATGCACATTTTGAGCAAAACCAAATGAATCTAGGATAGTTTTTGTCATGGTTGAGTTTTGGTTTGGCTTTGTTTTTCTGTTATTTTCATTATTTCATCTCTTTTGGGTTAGGTTTGACTTTATTTATTGTTAGTTTTCAGTCATCAGTTATTTTCTGTCAATTTTCACTTCACCTCCTCAGCAGTCAGTCACACCTGATAATCATTTACCAGTCAATTATCCAGACCCTTGTTCCACCTGTGAAGTGCTCTATTTAAACCTCCCCCTGCCTTCAGTTCAGCACTGGGCCGTCATCATTCCACACCTCTCCATGCCAGTCCCCGTTTTGCCTTGGAAGCTTTGTTTTGCTCCTGTTGTTAAGGTTAGTCCTGCCAGTCACTCTAAAGACTGTTCGTTAACTGTTTGTTCCTGGAGAGGTTCTGCTCTGTGCCCTGGTGTCTCCAGAGAACTGCTAACTGGACTAGCCATCCTGGAAAGGCTCTGCTCTGTGCCCTGGTGTCTCTCAAGTTCTGCTAACCTGACTAGCCGCACTGGAGAAGCTCAGCTCTGTGCCCTGGTGTCTCTCAAGTTCTGCTAACCTGACTAGCCGCCCTGGTGAAGCTCAGCTCTGTGCCCTGGTGTCTCCAATGAACGGCTAACCTGAGTGCTATGAGGCCTGCTAGCCGAGCAGCACCTTGCAAGTGTGGACTCTCTGTCTCCGGGCCGTCAGCTCCTGCCATCACATTCATCCCTGACCTTCTGCAGTCCTGAACCTCCGGTCTTCATCACTCACCACCCAGCATACTTCCTTCAATAAAAACTCAAACTTTTAGTCCCGTGTGTGCGTCCTGAGTTCATCGGTAAACAAAACCCTGACAGTACGGCCCAGTCAAAGGGTGAACTCAGGCGCCATGCGGGACTTACCTGCAGGAGTTGACGACCCGGACATCCTCGCATATGTGGAGATGTGCAAACGCCAGATGAGGGAGAGGTACGCCAAGATGGCTTCCGCCCGGGACCCTGCGCCACCCGTCCGGACCGACTCCACTCCCCAGGTGGTTTACGTGGGTGTTGTTACGGCTACCCCGGAACTCAGGAAGAGAAGCCACTCAGCCTCTCGTCGTCTCGGTCATCACCTCCATGACTCGCAGCTGGCCCCTCGAGTGAGGCTCATCGTTCCACCTAGCAGAGCCCCACGCATCAAGGAGAGCCAGCTGTGGGAGTTCTACTACGGTGACCGAGACGACCTTCTGCCCTGCTGGCCAGCTGCCACCCCCGAGATTGCCCCAGTTTCCTCATCTGTCCCCTCCCGGCGAAGACAGCAGAACCACCGGCGCAGAGGGTCCGTCAAGGCTCAAGAGGAGGATCCGCCTCCAACCTCGGCGTCCGCTGAAGCCTGTAGCCCGGCGCCGCTCTCTGAAGCCTGTAGCCCGTCACTGCCTGAAGTAGCCGAGGAGATGGTTCCGCCTCCACCAGTAAACTCCGCTCTGCTGGCCACCGTAAGCTCCGCTCTGCCGGCCGCTGAAGGATCTGCTCTGCCGACCACTGAAGGCTCCGCTCTGCCGGCCGCCAAGAAAATAGA
The DNA here is from genome assembly GCF_011125445.2 of Fundulus heteroclitus. Lineage (NCBI taxonomy): Eukaryota > Metazoa > Chordata > Actinopteri > Cyprinodontiformes > Fundulidae > Fundulus > Fundulus heteroclitus. Next base: position 2,983,393 of record NW_023396868.1, read on the forward strand.
TCCGCCGGCCGACGAGGATGAGCTCAAGGCCTCCGAGGGAGCCGCTTTGCCTCGGCCCGAGGGAGCCGCTTTGCCTCGGCCCGAGGGAGCCGCTTTGCCTCGGCCCGAGGGAGCCGCTTTGCCTCGGCCCGAGGGAGCCGCTTTGCCTCAGCCCGAGGGAGCCGCTTTGCCTCAGCCCGAGGGAGCCGCTTTGCCTCAGCCCGAGGGAGCCGCTTTGCCTCAGCCCGAGGGAGCCGCTTTGCCTAAGCCCAAGGCCTCCGAGGGAGCCGCTTTGCCTCAGCCCGAGGGAGCCGCTTTGCCTCAGCCCGAGGGAGCCGCTTTGCCTCAGCCCGAGGGAGCCGCTTTGCCTCAGCCCGAGGGAGCCGCTTTGCCTAAGCCCGAGGCCTCCGAGGGAGCCGCTTTGCCTCCGCCCAAGCCTCGTGAGGAGGTCCAGGAGGACCTGCCTCCGCCCAAGTTCCGTGAGGAGGTCCAGGAGGACCTGCCTCCGCCCAAGCCTCGTGAGGAGGTCCAGGAGGACCTGCCTCCGCCCAAGCCTCGTGAGGAGGTCCAGGAAGACCTGCCTCCGCCCAAGCCTCATGAGGAGGTCCAGGAGGACCCGCCTCTGGCCTCGGTTTCTGCCAAGACCTGTAGCTTGGCACCGCCTCCGACTGATCTGTTCGGCCAAAGCCGCAGATTGCGAACTCCGAGCCGCTCGACTCTGCCTCGTCGGGGCCGTCCACCACGGCGCCCGCCTCTGACTTCTCTGTTCGGCCAGAGCCGCAGACTGCGGACTTCGAGCCATTTGACTTTGCCTCGTCGGGGCCGTCCACCACGGCGCCCGCCTCTGACTTCTCTGTTTGGCCGGAGCCGCAGACTGCGGACTTCGAGTCGCTCGACCCTGCCTCGTCGGGGCCGTCCACCTCGAGGGTTTAGTCGGGCGATGCTGCTCCGCCGCCTGCCTCGTCCAGGACGACCTCCACGAAGACTTTTTCTTTTTTGCTTAGCAGCCGTTCTTGCCTGAGCCCTTAAGGCCAGTGCCTTCTGTTATTTTTTGGGCTCGATTTCAGTTTTTGATTTACTTAGGATTTTGGGGTTTTAGAGTTATTTAGGGGTTCTTGTTTTCTTAGAGTTCTTAGTCTCTGTTTTGCTTTTGTTTTTCCTGCTCCGTTTTAGGATTCTAGATTTTGCCTTAGTTTCCAAGCTTTGCTTTGCTTCCTCATTTATAGCCTTAGTTCTCTGGTTTTCTCGTTAGTTTACTTGTTCATGTCCTAGTTTTCTTGTTTTGCCTTAATTTCTAGTTTAGCTTTAGTCTCATAGTTCTGCTTAGTATTTTGTTTTGATTTAGTAGTTTTTTGCTTCGGTTTTTCTTTTGTTATCCCTACCCTAGTTCTTCTGGTTTTGTTCTATAGGTTAGTTCATGCCTGGTTTTCTAGTTTTTGGTTTAGATCTGTAGTTTCCCAGCGCTCTTTAGGTCCCAGCGCTTCTTAGTTTTGTTTTGGCCCCTAGCTCTTAGTCCCCTGGCGTGTTTGACGCTCTCCATTCTCCGGAATTTAGACGCCCTTAGTTCCTGGTATTTTTGTTTCCTGGCGTATTAGGATGCCCTTTGTTCTTGGTTCCCTGGTGTTTAGATTTCTAGCGTTTAGATTTAGTGTTCCCGGCGTGTTAGGACGCCCTCTGTTCTCGGTTCCCCGGCGTGTAGGACGCCCTCTGTTCTCGGTTCCCCGGCGTGTTAGGACGCCCTCTGTTCTCGGTTCCCCGGCGTGTTAGGACGCCCTCTGTTCTCGGTTCCCCGGCGTGTTAGGACGCCCTCTGTTCTCGGTTCCCCGGCGTGTTAGGACGCCCTCTGTTCTCGGTTCCCCGGCGTGTAAGTACGCCCTCCGTTCTTGTTCCTAGGCGTTTTAGATGTTCCTGCTTCCCTCACATCCCGACGTTCTCTTCCCCAAGCCCCGGCGTTTTCCTCAGGCCCCAGCGGGTTTCCCTTTGGCGCTGTCGTGCGCCCGTTCCTTCCCTTTGGCGCTGTCGTGCGCCCGTTCCTTCCCTTTGGCGTTAAGTACGCCCGTTCCTTCCCTTTGGCGTTAAGTACGCCCGTTCCTTCCCTTTGCCGTTAAGTACGCCCGTTCTTTCCCTTTGGCGTTAAGTACGCCTGTTCCTTCCCTTTGGCGCTGTCGGGCGCTCGTTCCTTCCCTTTGGCGCTGTCGTGCGCTCGTTCTTCCCTCTGGCGTTGTCGTACGCCTGTTCTTCCCTCTGGCGTTGTCGTACGCCTGTTCTTCCCTCTGGCGTTGTCGTACGCCTGTTCTTCCCTCTGGCGTTGTCGTACGCCTGTTCTTCCCTCTGGCGTTGTCGTACGCCTGTTCTGCCTTGTGGCGATGTTCGCCTGTCATGCCCGTTTTTGCCTGGTGGCGATGTTCGCCTGTCAACGTCGGTTAGACGCCTTTTGTTTTGCCTACCAGCATCTGTTAGACATCCTTTTTAGTTCGCCCTAGTGGGTAGTTTTGGTTTGATTTTAGCCCACCATCCTACCTTCCCTCCACCCACCCAGGTTAGATCAGCTTGGTTATGACTCTTGCCCGCCATCCTGCCTTCCCTCCACCCACCCTGGTTCGGTCACTTTGTAGTTTGTTTTGTTTGATTTTAGGCCGTCCGGAGTCCGGCCTTGAGGGGGGGGTAATGTCATGGTTGAGTTTTGGTTTGGCTTTGTTTTTCTGTTATTTTCATTATTTCATCTCTTTTGGGTTAGGTTTGACTTTATTTATTGTTAGTTTTCAGTCATCAGTTATTTTCTGTCAATTTTCACTTCACCTCCTCAGCAGTCAGTCACACCTGATAATCATTTACCAGTCAATTATCCAGACCCTTGTTCCACCTGTGAAGTGCTCTATTTAAACCTCCCCCTGCCTTCAGTTCAGCACTGGGCCGTCATCATTCCACACCTCTCCATGCCAGTCCCCGTTTTGCCTTGGAAGCTTTGTTTTGCTCCTGTTGTTAAGGTTTGTCCTGCCAGTCACTCTAAAGACTGTTCGTTGTTTGTTCCTGGAGAGGTTCTGCTCTGTGCCCTGGTGTCTCCAGAGAACTGCTAACTGGACTAGCCATCCTGGAAAGGCTCTGCTCTGTGCCCTGGTGTCTCTCAAGTTCTGCTAACCTGACTAGCCGCACTGGAGAAGCTCAGCTCTGTGCCCTGGTGTCTCTCAAGTTCTGCTAACCTGACTAGCCGCCCTGGTGAAGCTCAGCTCTGTGCCCTGGTGTCTCCAATGAACGGCTAACCTGAGTGCTATGAGGCCTGCTAGCCGAGCAGCACCTTGCAAGTGTGGACTCTCTGTCTCCGGGCCGTCAACTCCTGCCATCACATTCATCCCTGACCTTCTGCAGTCCTGAACCTCCGGTCTTCATCACTCACCACCCAGCATACTTCCTTCAATAAAAACTCAAACTTTTAGTCCCGTGTGTGCATCCTGAGTTCATCGGTAAACAAAACCCTGACAGTTTTAACACTAGAATTACCAGAGAAGGGTCATTTAACATTTCTACCTTTGGAGCCCAGAGACGGGTCAACTGACCTGAAGGATTTTAATTAGCATCCTATAAGCAGTTGTGAACCGGCGCTTTTGTTCTGTAAATAAGACCATTACTGGTGCACCAAAGGAAGGGGGAAGCTTAACTCCCTACTAACTGTCTAGTTAGTTCTATTCAGTATATTGTATTTTATAATATAAAGATTATATATATTATATTTAGCTTAGTTTTATTTTAGCAAAAAAGCACAATGAATTAATTTTAATATTTTAAATGGAGATATATTTTACAGCCAGGTACAGCTGTGAGCAATGACCAGAAGTATTTGTGTCTAAGTCAAGAGGACTGAAATTCCAGCATGAGAAATATACAAAAGAACAATAGTTATTTGTTTGAATGCTTTTTATTTTTGTCATTAAAAACAATACAAAAAATACAAGAAATAAAACAATTCCGCACATATTTACACTAGGCACAGTGGGGGGCTGCGTGTGTGTGAGTGGCATGTCCTTGTGTGACTGGCATTTCAGCACTCACTCAGCAGTCTGTTTGCACTGTCGGAACATACCTGGCACTGCCAGGGTATGACCCTGGTGCATTTGCCACATGTGTATTTGTAGCAGTCAACGCATCTCACAGTTGCACAATTGTTCCTGCATCGATGGTTGACCTGACACTTTGCCCTTTTGCCTGAGCTGGGTGTGGAAGGTTGTTGCCAAAGCAGTTTCTCCTTGTGTGCCTTCTTCTCACTCACATGAGAGTTACCCAACTCTTTGGCAAGCTCAACCAGGAAGTCCACCCGTCTCTCCTGCACCCCAATGCATGCCTGATAAAGCACATGTGCATTCAGTGCTGCCATGTCAATCATGTTGTAGAACAAGGCAACTGGCCATCTCCGTGTTCCTGCACGCACGCTGTACTCCCGCACCATTTGGTCCATCACATCCACACCACACTTTGTTTTGTTGTATTGTGTGACCGTGTTTGGCTTCCTTTTGGTGGTATCCTCAGTCTCAACCACGCTGTGCATGCTACTGAGAACGTAAACGGCCTTCTTCCGTTTGGGCGCATACACCGTCAGCGTGGCACCAGTGGTTGAAAACACCTGAGTGGTGAATTCAGTGCGATCCATCTGTCTAGCGGATTGAGGAATTTCCCGTCGTCTCTTGTTGACTGTGCCGAGGATAGTGGTTTTCTGGCTAAGCAGTCGTTGTGCAAGTGACAGTGATGTGAAGAAATTGTCCGTGGTTACAGTTCTGCCCTTGTCCATGAACGGTTCCATCAGCCTCATCGCTACAGTCTAGGACAGTCTCTCCTCACTGGGACGACTGGGGTCCTTGCCAAGATATGGGAAGACATTACAGATGTACTTTGATTTCAAGTCGCAAGCCACCTAAAACTTGATGCCAAACTTGTCCGGTTTTGTTGCAATGTATTGCAGGAAACAGCAGCGAGTCTTTGGTGGAAAAAGTTGTTCATCAATAGTGATGTGTCGACCAGGGTTGTAGGATGCGATGCAGTTAGTGACAAACGATCCCCAAACATCGGAGATTGCAGCAAACTTATCGGTCTCCGCTCGCTCACTGCGTGTAAACATGGCATCAAAGCGTAGGTGTCGCATGATGTCTTGGAAGCGGTTTCGGGCCATAGTTTCAATGATCCATGGGTTTCCCAGGTTTGCTGACCAGCTGTCACATAGTGATGGAACCTTGGTCACCCCCCGCAAGATAATGACTGAAATAAATGCCATTAGTTCCGGGAGATCCATGAACCAATCCAGCTGCTCCGTGTGACGTGCATGTTGAGTAGTCCATTCTCAAATGCTACGAAGCATGTCAAGAGTGATAAAACAGAGGAAGCTCTGAAGGCGACTCCGGATACTTCGTCTGGCCTTAGCGCTTGGCTCTCCATCTGTGGCGTACGGTTCTATTGGAGTGAAATGCCATATGTCAGCACAAGGTCTAAAGTATGGAGCCAAGAGTGCGTCGGTTTATGCACGTTTTGAGCAAAACCAATTGAATGTAGGATAGATTCAATTGGTTATCACATTCTGTGTTCCACATGAATGTTAAAATCACCCACTATAATAACCTTGTCAGTGTTTAACACCAAATCAGATAAGAAGTCTGACAACTGATCCAAAAACTGAGTGTAAGGGCCTGGTGGACGATACAAAACAACAAACAGAAGAGGTTTTATTGCTTTGCAATTTAGATGAGGGAAACTGAGGGTTAAATGTTCAAAAGAACTGTAGTTATTAATTGGCCTGGGACTAATTAATAAATCAGACTGAAAGATGGTTGCCACTCCTCCTCCTCTTCCCACAGATCTGGGAATGTGGAAATTTGAATAATTGGAGGGAGTTGACTCATTTATACTAACGTAGTCCTCTTGTAGCCAGGTTTCTTTGAGACAAAACAAATCAATCTGATTATCAGAAATCAATTCATTAACTAAAGTCTTTGGGGAGAGAGACCTTATATTTAGTAGACCACATTTGATTGTTTTATTTTTTGATTCAAGGTAAGCCGTATTGATTTTTATTAGATTTTTATGATTTGTTCCTTTTAGATCAGTTTTTGATCTGTTTAGTTTGGCCGTGGGAAAGCCACCGTCTCAATAGGGTAATGGATGGGTAACAGTACAGAATCTGCAGAGAGGTGTGTTAAACTACGGCTCTAGCATTTAAGAGAACTAATAAATCTGGCCAGATTCCTAGAAAGAAGAGCTGCATCATCCAAAGTGGGATGAATGCCGTCTCTCGGATCAGACCAGGTTTTCCCCAGAAAGTTCGCCAGTTATCAATGTAGCCCACGTCCTTTTCAGGACACCACCTAGACAACCAGCGGTTGAATGATGACATGCTGCTAAACATGTCATCACTGGTCAGATCAGGCAGGGGACCAGAGAAAATTACGGAGTCCGACATTGTTTTAGCAAACTTACACACCGAAGCAACACCAACTTTAGTGAACTCCGATCGGCGTGACCAGGTGTCATTACTGTTGTGTTTCCTTTATTTTGGGATAGTTCTTTAAATGGTACAGCCACCACGAGCATCCGGTAAAGGATGAGAGGAGAGCTTCAGGTCCAAACTTTCTTTAATAGAGCTGAGAGTGGTCTACAAGAAATACATAATAATAACAATAACAATAATAATAATAATAATAATAATAATAATAATACATTTAATTTATACTGCACTTTCTATCAAAAGATCTCCAAGTGCTACAGGGGAAAAAAAAAATGTTAAAAAGCGTTAAAAATAAAACATCTAAAGGGGACCAAAAGCTTTGCTAAAAAGAAATGTTCCCCCCCCCCCAGTGTCCTGTCTAGCAATATGGCAATAGGAATTGATGTCTCAATGCCAGATAGAGCTCGACAGATTTTGCTTTTACAAGTGGAGCGAACAGCTTTCGCCATAGTGCTCCACTTGATTTATGCTTGTAAATAGCTTTATTATGATTCCTGCAAGGAGAATTTCAAATTATATGGACATGACAATGGGAGAGTAAAGGAAGAACAAAAAGTGAAAGAAAAGAAAAAAAAGAGTAGAGGTGAAAGAAAGAGGAGATAAAAGGGAGAGAATGATAAAACCTTCTTTGTCTGCTCCATCACCTGGAAAGAGACACAAAAAGAACAGCACAACCAACAGACATAAAGCAACAGATACAATCGAATAACACCTAGATGCCATTGCTAAATCATATATATTATTATGTAAGCTGACATGTGTAATGTGATACTTGAAAAAAGAAAGTGAAAGAACATAAATAAATAAATAAATTATAAGATTACTGTATGTAAGTGAACACTTAATACCTGGGACCCAGCACCTGTGGGAGATGTGAGAGTACACTAGTTTAAGTGAAAATTATCCAGAAATAGCTTGATAGTGATTGTGGAGAACCGAAGACCCACCTTCCCCGAGCACAGAGGCAGGCGTCAGGGGACCCGTAACCCCGGACTCCCAAAGGGGTCCCTAAAGCAGGTCGCCCAGGAGGGGCCGACACAGGATATCCGCAACCCCCCCCCCCCCCCAAGGAAGGAGCAGAGACGACCCCGAGGAAATCCCCCAGCCACCGCAATTCCGACGCCCTCAAGAGCCGCGGGGACGAGCCCGTGGGCTCCGCCGGCAGCTAGCCCCGCTGAAGTGGTCCCGGCCATGGGCCCTGAGGGCCAGAGGCCCTACAGGCGCCCCGCCCCCACGACGGGGGGCCACGGCCGCCCCCCGGGGGACCAGGCCCCGCGAAGAGGCCGCCGGGAGTGGGCCGGCGCACGCCCGGGAACCCGCCCCAAACCCGAAGCCAACCAATGCGCCAGAGGGCCAAGGCGCCCGCCAAAGAGGTGGAGGAGGGCAGAACGTGGGGGGATGGGCTCCGCACCTAGCGGAGACTTGAGATGTTCTTGGGAGAGGGAGCGGACCACACCCATACCTGGAGAAAAAAAAAAAAAAAAGAAAAAGACGCTGTACACACATTCCCACATAACACTCACATCCAACACTGACCAGAGGGGGGGGGGGTCACCCCAAATCGACTATACGACTGCTTGTGCCCGACCCCCGGCCCCGGACCAGACACCCCCCGGACCGGGCCCCCCCAAGAGGGCGGGCCAACACGACCCGCATGAGCCACCCGGCCAGAGCTCCCCCCTCCCCTTAAATACCTAATAAAACCCCTCCCTCCCCCACCTTACCCTTGCCATCCCTGCCCCCCGCCCCTCCTGGGGGGAGCGGAGGCATCAGCCCCAGACCTGGCAAGCCGCTGACTACACACCGCAGCCCCCCGCCAAGACCCCGGACACAGTGGCCCGCACCTCCTCCAGGCCCCAGACTCCTTGCCGCCATCGGAGAACGGGGGTGTGCAGAAGACCCCGATCCTCCCTACGCCTGCTCAGATGTTGTGTTGTTGCATGTTGTTCTCAAGTGCGTTTAAAAACTGGGAGCGCCGAAGGGGATGCATGGCACAGCCCACCCCCCTTCCGGAAGGAAGCTGTTGCCAGCGCACCCCCTCCGGGCAACTGCCCAGAACCCTCAATGTCTAAGTGGGAGAGGAGGTGAAGGGAGCCGTCCGAGGTGAGGCTCACACAACATAAGCCCCCCCCCAGACGTCTTCCCCCCACCCCACCCCCTACCATGGCCTACATGAGTGTGCGATGTGAAAAATGTTTGAAGTGAAAGTGTCTAAGATGCATGATAAAATTGGGGAGAGGGGCATCACCAGAAAGTGGCAACCTCCAGTAACGCCCCCTCCCCCAGGACCTACATGTGTGGCGGCGTGATGGAGCAGGCAGAGGGAGGAGTCGGGGGATGGGGAGCAAATGACTGGTAAGCCAACCCAGGGAGCCAGCTCCCCTACTGACTCCAATAGGCACCCCCGCTCCCCGAAAGCCCCACCCAGAGAAGGGGGCCTCGCCAGCGGCACCACCGTAGCCCGGGGGCCAGGGAGAGGCCGCAGGGCCCGCCAGCCAACCACCCACCAGGACCAACACCTCAACCCCCCCCAGCCCACCCACCAAGCCTACTGCCCCCCCCCCCCCCCAAAAAAAAACAACTAACTAACTAACTAAATAAATAAATAAATAAATAAATAATAATAAATAAATAAATAAGAGGGAGGGACCCTGGCCAGCCGGCCCGCATGAGCCATTCCAAACCCCACCCCCCAAGCGAAACCCGCACCGGAAGACGACACGGACCAGGACCGGGACAGGGGGCCGGACACAAGCCCACCAGAACGTCCACCCCCTCCACCCGTAGATTTAATCCCTCCCCAACACTAACGTTCAAACAACTCACCATACATTCGACATTAGACATCCAGGCTGGGTAGGTCCCTACTCCCCCTCCTTTCCCCCTCCCCCCACTGGCAGAGTGCCTATCCAATGAAGGAGAAGAGCATCTGCCCAGAGATGTTAATGACCATGCCCCCTTACCAGCTCAACGGGCCCCGAGGCCCCCCAGCGCACCAGAGGCCCCGTGCAGGGGCGGACACCCGGGCGCGCGCCGGCCCACACCAAAAGCGGCACACCCCCCGGAACCGGAACCCCCGAGGCCCCGCCGGGGCCCCCGCCCGAGGGCGGCGCGCCCCAGGGACCCCAGACCCCCAGACCCACCCCGGCCCCACCCAGCGGCAGCACAGCTACCAGGTCAGCAACCCACGTCCGTCAACACGCAGCTCCCAAAGAGCGCCGCAAGCGGCTGCTGTAGGCCACCCGTAGGCCTCCCAAGCTCCTCCCAGATGGGGGCAACAGACCCCGGAGCCGGATCCACCAGGCGCCCTACTCCAAGTGCCCCCAGGAACCCCTCCATCCAGCCACTGCGCCCTGCAGGAAGCAACCCACCGCCCCCTATTCCACTAAGTGATGGTGTTGATCAGAGGAGCCCAAAGAGACCAATCAGATGTGGAAGCAGATGCTGTCTCTAGATTAATATGATCCAACAAAAAATCTCTATACTGATTGATACTGAGAATTTGTTTACTTTTCCAATTCATGAGGATAGTTTTCTTTGCGATACATAAAGCAGTAAAAACCATGTAAACTATTTCTTTTTTCAGAGGACTTTCCTCAAAATTACCGAGCAAGCAAACTGATGGGGATGGTGTAATTTTACAGCTCAAGCACCTTGATAAGTCCTTACATATCTGTGTCCAGAACCTCTGGACTGGTGTGCATAACCATAACGCATGAAAATAATTATCAGGATGATTGCCTATGCAGTGTGGGCAGATATCAGATTGTGCCAGACCCATCTTGAATAATCTTTGTCCTGTGTAGTGTACTCTGTGAAAAGAAATGTTTTAAGGCCTTTTTTAAAAACTCTCAGTGGACTGAGGTGCCCTCAAGGTGTCAGGGAGGGCATTCCACAGATGCGGGCGTGAACGCCAGCGTGAATAACAATCTTACTGTATTTACGCTTATCTTTGTCAGCAGTTTCAGGTAAGATTCTATGTCGCCCATTCTGGCTCCAGAAAATGAAGAGCCGCGAGCACCGCAAGCACTAATTAAATAAACGACATTCGATTGCAAGCTAGCTCCAACATCTACACGCGCAAACATTTGAGTGTTTTCATTTCATTGGTTTAAAGGACCACTGAGGCCATGTAAACGGCACTGATTATCTTTATTTTGTTATTTTAAGTTTTATAAATCCTTAGCACTTTTTGTCAGTGCGTCCACTCCAGTAATAGTAATATTTGCGTCCAGTTACAGTAATGTTTATTTTCATGGTAATACCTCCAAAAGTCGTTTCAATAAATACAGCTATGTATGAATTCAGTTGCTTTCAGTTATGTATCAATTGAAGACACTATCCAGATCATACACAGCCTGTCAGCCACTGGTAATGGCTGTATTTTTTTCTAACAGTGTTCAGTGAAAATATCACAATGCATTGCGATGCATCGCAATAATTCAAGTATCGTGATGCATCGTGATAGAATCGCATCGTGGCATGTGAATCGTGATTCTAATCGAATCGTGACTTCTTTGGCAATACCCACCCCTAGTCCCTGGTGTCTCTAGTGCCACGTTTCTGACTATTGAGCTCCCAATCACCAGAGTCGGCTTCTCAGCGGGTGTGTCGCTGAGTGGGGAAAATTTGTTAGAAACGCAGACAGGTTGGTGGTGACCTGGGGGCTGGAATCTAGAGCTATGCTTCCTACGAACCGTCACCCAGACAGCCTGGTTACCCGGCTGCTCAGGTGCTCTGCTGGAGGACCACTACATAAAGTAACTCTATGTGACTCTGCACTAGCAAAAGGGTGGCTATCGGCTGGTTTTTCAACAGCATGGAGCCGGGTCTCCAATTCTGACACCCTCGCCTCCAAAGCTACAAAAACACTACATTTATACAATGTAAGAAAGTAAAAACTCAAGACCTTATTGTCTGGACATTGGGATGAAAACCAAACCTTGGCACATGCAACAAGACTGTTTTTTTGTGTCGATAAAAGACATAGCAAGTGTATGCCCCCCAGAACTGTTGGAAGGTGTCTTTGGTTATGCCATGGTTGGAAGATGATGTACAGTCCTGCTCACCATTATTGGCACCCCTGAAGTTTAAGTACATATAATGGAATACTTCCTGAAGGAAATTTATCAAGTGAAAAAACATTTTACTGCTGATAGTTTGATGCAAAACAACAAATGATAAAAAAAACATTTAAAAAGAGAATCATTATGAGGAAAACAAAGCAAAACGTAATGTTTACCATGTCAATGGTATTGGCACCCTTTGCTGCAAATCAGTATCAAAACCCAATTCGGCTCACTTGTTGCAAATCACAAATAAAGATCACTTGTCATGAACTGCCTCCACACATGTGACATGAATTAACCAATGAATGACCATGTTGGTGCTTTAAAAGCCACCTGTTAGTCCATCTTCGCATGTGACAATGGTAAAGACAAAAGAAGCTGTCTGAGGACACCAGAAATGCTATTATTTGTAAGCACAAGAACTCCAAAGAGTATAAAGCCATCTCCAAAGACCTTGGTATCCCGGTTTCAACGGTGCGTCATGTTATTAAGAAGTTTTCCAAGCATGGAACTGTCAAGAACCTCCCTGGACGTGGGGGGAAGAGAAAAATTGATGACAGGAGTCTTCGACGGTTGGTGCGAATAGTGGAAAAAACACCATGTCAAACATCTAAAGACCAACTTGGAGCAGTCTGGTGTGATTGTTTCAGCAAGTACCATACGCCGCACACTAAACAAAGTGGGGCTTTAAGGGTGGAGGCCAAGGAAGACCCCATTGCTAAAGAAAACACATTAAAAAGAACGACTGATCTTCGCAAAAGAGAACCTGGACAAACCTCAAGCCTTCTGGGACAACATTTTATGGACAGATGAAACAAAAGTGGAGCTTTTTGGTAATTCACACCAACAGTATGTTTACAGATGGCACAATGAAGCCTTTAAAGAAAAGAACACCATACCAACAATCAAACATGATGGAGGATCCATAATGCTGTGGGGCTGCTTTGCAGCATCTGGTACTGGAGGCCTTGACCGTATCACAAGCATCATAAAATCAGAAGATTATCAAGAAATTCTACAGCAAAATGTCATGCCCAGTGTAAGAAAACTTGGTTTGAGGCGAAGATCCTGGGTCTTCCAGCAAGATAATGACCCATAGCACAGGTCCAAAAGCACACAGGCATGGTTGAAAGGAAAACATGGACTGTTTTAAAATGGCCAGAAATGAGTCCTGATCTCAATCCAAGTGGAAATCTTTGGGTAGAGCTGAAATCTGCCATTGGAGAAAGGAACCCTGCAAATGTACAAGAGCTTGAGCAGATTGCAAAAGAAGAGTGGGAGAAAATGCCACCCGAGAAGTGCAAGAAGCTTATAGATGAATATAAGAAATGTTTGGAGGCTGTCATTGCTGCCAAAGGCTGTGCAACCAAATATTAGGGAGGGGTGTCAATATTAGTGCACATGCTGGTTTTCTGTTTTGTCCTTTGGAATTAAAATATTTGTGTTGAAATGGTAACTGTCTTTGTTAAATTATTTTGGACCTTAAATTGAAAGATCTTGCTGATATAACTTTTAAACATTTCCATTTATTTCTGAAGATATTCACTCAGCTATGCAAAACATGAAGGGGTGCCAATAATGGTGAGCAGGACTGTGTTGCATAATTTATAAAATGGTATCATGGTAACATATTGTGTCTCCCTGGGTTTGAATTTTAATAGAGTAGCACCACTGGTCCAAGAAACTATGGTATGTTTAAAAGTGTATTTGTAGTGTTTTTAAAATATACACATATGTAATATGAGTTATAGAAAACGTATTGTTTATATTTTTGCAGTGTACTTCCTTGGGTCCATTTGATTACATCTTGTGGCACCGTCAGTGGACTAAAAGTGGACCAGTCAAAGACCAACTTGTGAAGCTGATACCAGCAAGTGTTTTTATTTGACTTTAACACAGAAAACCATTTAAAGTTTATTGTTTAAAGTTTATTTTGTAAAGGACAATAATTTCTCAAACTGAAATATTTGTTACAGATGCCTGGAAAAATATTTCTTCCTAGGATTGTGGGTCATTCCTTTCCTGAGACAGGGAATCACTTAATTCTTTGGGTGAGCAACAAAAAAGTGGTGTGATTTGTGTGGTTCACCATTTTATAAGTAATGAAATGTTATAGCAAAAACTGTTTTGATTACCAACACTATATAGACTTTGTGTGGAAACACAAAGGCTTTGATCCACTCCTTCGAAGGTTATACAGTGAACATGTCACCACTTTAATGACATGATGGTATGTTGTCATTGCTTTATGTAATTAAATTGAAAACAATGTGAAAATACAGCACTAGGTAAGCTATACAATGGAGCAGGTATTAGTGCTGTATTCTCAAAGAATTCTGCAGGGAATCATGCTGCTCAATATGTCCTGTTTGAGATTGCATAGCTTTACCCATTTCTTTCTTTTTGAACTACTTGTTGCATATTTTTTATTAAAATGCTGTAGGCTGTCATTCTAGTAACAGAAAAACATTAATAAGCATATAACCAATTGCTAAAATGAAACTGTCTTGTCAATTTCAATTAAAAACACTCTCAGGATAACTGCCTCCCTTGTTGTTACAGACATAGGTTCTCATCACATGGCTTAAAATCATCCTCAATGTCCCTGGTAGCAAAGTTGTTGACCAACACATGGTCACAGAGGTGATTCTGCCTGAGGTGAGCTGCAGTCCATAAAACTGAAAAATACAAAGAAATTACTAATAACATAGGTTTGTAAGTGTAAATGGGCTTGATGACAAAAAAACGTTTCTATGTCCATCTGTGCTGGTGAAGTTTCTTAGTCATCCGGCTCATGATCATTCCAAAAAAGGGTTAAAAAACAAACCAACTGAACTTTTTTTTTTCGAAGTTTGAAGACGTCTCCCTTCCCATCCAATAAACTTTCTCAATTCAAATGTCTGGAGTAGTGTAGAGTTCCCTAACGACTCCGCATTACAAAGTGGAACGTTTCGGTTTAATTTGCACGCCAACGATGTCCCTAATGATTCCCCATCCCAAAGGGTTTTGGTTTAATTTGCATGCTATCTAAGCCATATAAAGGCCTTTTGGGGCAATAGTATAAAAACTTGGAACTCCACACTACTCCAGACATTTTAATTGAGAAAGCTTCTTGGATGGGAAGCGAAAGTTCTTCAAACTTCGAAAAAAAAGTCCAGTTGGTTTGTTTTTTAACCCTTTTTTGGAAAGGATATGTCCATCTGTATTTTTAGTGGACCAAAAACTATCAAGGATGAGAGATGTTCAGAAAGGGTTACATTTGAGTTTTACATAGGGGTTTGATACTTTAAGGATCTGGGCTCATCTTTACATTAACTGAACACAAAATGACCTGCAGAGAGACAAAGAATGCTGATTTAATTGGGGTGGAGAAACCTAAACTGATCACACAATGGAATAATAACACAACAAAGCAGAAAACTTGCCACAAAAAAGTGAATCTTTCGGTGACTAGCAACAACCTTAACAATGTTCCCTTGTTGAGTTCTTCTGTCAAAGTAGGTACTAATTTTACAATTAGTACCAATACCTCCAGGTGGTCTCTTGTCTGCATTACCTACAAAAACAAAACAAGTATAAATAGACAATTCAGACAAATATTAAACTGGACACCCATAACAATATTTGTCCTGATGCAATACCTTATATTAAAGCAATGTTGTGTCTTCTGTAACTAGTGTTAGGGAATAATAACCAATACTAAGATTGTGCCATTATGAGTATTCATCACAGTACTATAAAATGACTGTAATTGAACAATGAAATGTGACTGATTTAGTATTTTATAGCTTCTGTACATGGAATGTGTTTTCTGTAGGTTGTGATCCAGTGGCTGCAAACAAACAAGCCGAGACGATGCTCATGACTACTACAAGGACAACGAGGGGTAAAGAACGATTGTGGGTGTACACCTACATATACCACAGTCATTATAGAATGCAGTACTGCCTCACCCCCCTTCCCTCTTTTTTTCTTTTATTTCCAGACTTCAGGATGTCAAAGAAGACCAAGCTACAGAAAAGGTAAACAGAAAAGGTTTGTTTAACAAAATAGGTATTTGAATGTAAGCTGTTTTTGTCAAATGTAAATGGAAATCTGATCCCTTAATGTAGGCTAAATTAGCAATCTGTAATAACAGGTAACGGTGTACACTTATCCACCTTATTTAAAACGGAAATACGGAGACAGTGAGTTGACATTTTTTGTGCGAGACTTCCTGTAGGTCACTTCCTGTCCCTGTTTAGCTGGCTGAAAAGCGACTCATGCAGTTACCAAATTACTCGTCCTTATGATTTCGAGGAAGACCAGGAGCATTTGTCCAGTTACAGGCTGTCTTAATAACTGGTGTAAAACAAAAGTCTATGTGGAGCAGGAGTGTTTTAATCATCGACCGTGTACAAGAGCTGTTGATGCGAGGCGCCCCATTTCCTTTAACACTGATACTCCGGAAAAAAAAACAATAGAAATAAAGTTACAGCTTCATTCTAAAGCTAACTTACATTTTAACATGACAAGCTTGCATCAATAGCTTTGAGGCCACAAATTAGATTGATACAGTTGAAAAATTCTAGCCTTAACATGAAGTAGGCATAAAGTTTTGATATCCTATTACATCAGTTCAATCACAAACACTTAGCACTGTTATCTTTGTTAACTGACCAGCAATCTAATCACAACGAGGCAACAGCTAGTATGTTTTTGAATCAGATGATTCATTAGCCTACCTTCCATATGATCACCGCTTCATGACTGAAGGACTACCCCTGAACCCGGAACACCAAAGCGCTCCAGCTGCCTCGTTAGTGCTGGTTGATGTAGTCAGGATCCAGCAGAGTGAACGTCGGACTTGCTTTGGCTTGAACGGATATCAGCCTTCATGAATACCAGGGCATCCATGTTGATTTTATTAACACCGATCCAACTTTTCCACTGTGGAGGTTCGCCTCGGTAAAGTCGCACTGCAGAGCCGTCCGCACCAAGTGACGACACAAAATGGTTAAACATGTCCTCGTTCATTATATGAGGCCACTTCTTCATATAATCCTCTCAGTCATGAACAGTTTGAGGCTGTGGCACTGAGCTGCCACTTCGTTCGCTCAGCAATTTTTTTTTAAATGTTGCCACAACAGTTTATCATCTCAGTCAAGCTAATGTTAGTTGGCCTAGGGAAGCGCTGAAACGGAAGTGCCGCACAAAAAAAAAACAGAAGTTGGACCCATAGTTTCTTCTGTGTTCGAAAATAAGGTGAATTTGATACCCTCACTAATTTCCTATAATTTGCTGCAGGGAAGCTCTATCGTTGTCGATAGTCAGGCTGCAGCTGACTGGTGCAGAGACCAAAAAATTAGAGTAAGAGTAACACTTCCCGTTGTTCTGGATATACACAAGCAAGAACAAGCAGAAGCTCTCCAGGCCCTCAAGACATGGGATGAAGACGTCGATGAACATTCTCAAGCGGAGCAATTCACTTTTGTTTTTGAAGAGAGGGAGGACTATGAAACATTTTGTGTGTACATTGTGGATGAAAAAAAAACTCAAAGTTTTTGCAAGGTTTAAATAACTTCTGTAAATAAAGACATTTACAAGTAAACATATGTCTTCATTGCTGCAGCCTCTCCGCATCTTAGATAGAGTTAAGGAGGGTCACATCATAATCAGTATAGCTTAAGAATTTAGGTACGACTATTCCAACCTGACCTCATATTCACCCTCCAGTATCCTGTGGAACGATGTCATCTCCCTGTGTACTCTGACATCCTCATGGCCAGGTGCTTTCAGAATGCCAATGTATTCGAGTTATCATTTTCTGTGTAAGAATTCATATTAACTATCAATTCTGTGTAAGACACCAGCTGCGTGTGGAATGCGTCTTTCCTTACAGCATGTTAAATAAATAAGAAGCACTATTTAGGCCACTGCTTCCAAAGTAAGTGCAGCCACTTCATTAAAGGTTTTACACATGTTAATAAGCAATAACGTCATGGTTTTAAAACAGTATTTTCGTGACAAGTGGCCAGGGGCGGCCAGTGGCAGGTGCCACAGCTATTATTCATTGATCATGTCAGATTCGACTCATTTAAAACATAAATTGATCAGTATAAATGAGTTCAAGGAGATGGCATTTTATTAAAATAGTTTAGTTTTCTGCCAGACATAGACAACTATTTTTGATATGTTTTGTTAGTAATTCTTTCTAAAAGGCAAAAAAATAAAATAAATTTGAAAAGCTTCCCAAATTTTTACAACCTGCCCATAAACTATTTTTGTTCCAGTAGTCCGTGGGCCAGAATCTGTAGGACGCTTCCTTAAGAAGTTTCGTATGAACTGTCAGGGGGCAACTTTCTTGCACTTAGATCAGTTGCTACACATAGCAGTGATCTCAAAACACCAATGTTCCCACGTTTTCGCTTGCACATTAATAAGTTATAGCCGATAAAAAATCTAAACTGTGGCGCTCCGGTCCAAGAGGTCACGTGATTCGATTTTTGCTGCTCAGCCAATCAGATCGCTGTATTGTCAGCTGTGCGCGTTCACCAGTTCATCATGGCTGCGCTCGTAAGATGTTTGTATGCATCTGTTTCCAGACGAAGAAAGCCCAATAATAGCATTTTCTGGTGCCAGCTGGTAGTGATCTTGATGGCAAGAAAAAAGAAAAAGCCCAGACCATCCGTCCATCCATCCATCCATCCATCCATCCATCCATCCATCCATCCGTCCGTCCATCCATCCATCCATCCATCCATCCATCCATCCATCCATCCATCCATCCATCCATCCATCCATCCATTCATCCATCCATCCATCCATCCATTTTCTAACACGCTTATCCCTGCGTTCGCGAGGTGCCGGTGTCTATCTCCAGCTGTCAATGGGCAAGAGGCGTTGTATAAACTGGACAGGTCGGCAGTCCATCGCAGGGCAGAAATAGTCCAGACTTTTGCCCAATTTACTGTGATATCACCAAGACCTGCTGCGCTAGGATAGCACAGGTGTCGTTGTGCCAAACGACTTATCCCCGCCAGAATTTGTATTCCCTGCGCCAAGAGCGCATTCAGCTGGAAGAATGAATCTAGTCAACTCCGCCTCATTTCCAACCTATTAGGCGTGGAAATGAGGATGTTTTACTTTTCTCAACGAAATATAGCAATGGTGTCGTTACATTATTGTTCAGTTAGTGTGAAAAAACTGAAAACGTAACACTTGTTAGTGCGATCATCAAGGATTGTTATGTTGGTTAAAACTCGATTGATCACTCAATATAACACGTTATGAGAAAGTAAACGGCTATGTGGTCATTTCCACATGTGTCACGAAAATATTAGCTTTATGTTATTAGATTGTCGCATGTCTGTCTGCTTAAACCAAAAATCCACCTTCCTGAGTTCATCACAGCTGTCAGCTTGTTCGTCTTTTTTCTTTTTCTTTTCTTTTGACCTGCATGAATGGATCATATAGAGCGGATTTCACGTGTGATCAAATGAACACTGAATAAAGGTACAGCCAAAATGATCAGATTTAATAAGATTTTAATTCAACCAAAAACCATATAGAGATGTTAACCATATTAAGAAAACGAGATATGTCTCTTTTAAAAATATAACAACGTATTAGGAGTTTAAAAAATCTATTTCATTTTATTAGAATGTGATATTTAAAATATTTAGACTTCACAAAGCTGAAGGTTAAAACTTTTATTGATTTCAAAAATACAATACAAAATTCTACAAATTCCGAAGGGGATAACTCGTTTGGCACAACGAGTTTATACAACGCGTCTCGCCCATTGACAGCTGGAGCTCGGCACCAGCACCTCGCAAACCCAGCGGGGATAAGCCTGTTAGAAAATGGATGATGGATGGATGGATGGATGGATGGATGGATGGATGGACAGATGGTCTGGGCTATTTATTTTTTTCTTGCCATCAAGATCTCAGCCAGCTGGCACCAGAAAATGCTATTATTGAGCTTTCTTCGTCTGGAAACAAATGCATACAAACATCTTACGAGCGCAGCCATGATGAACTGGTGAACGCGCACAGCTGACAATACAGCGATCTGATTGGCTGAGCAGCAAAAATCGAATCACGTGACCTCTTGGACCGGAGCGCCACAGTTTAGATTTTTTATCGGCTATAACTTCTTAATGTGCAAGTGAAAACGTGGGAACATTGGTGTTTTGAGATCACTGCTATGTGTAGCAACTTTTCCCGGTGGAAGAAAGTTGCCCCCTGACAGTTCATACGAAAAGTCACCGTACAGATTCTGGCCCACGGCCTACAGCTCAATGTGTTCAAAAGAAGCCTAATTGGGTGGAAACCAGCCCAATTTGGCAACACTGACTACACTATTTGCTTTTTGCTTGTTCGTTTTTTTAGATTTTGGGATTTTATTGAGAATTTTTTTTCAGCCCCCCACCCCCGCCTATAATTTGTTTCTGCAGCCGGGTCTGCCTCACTGTGTCATACTCAGTCCTTTGGTTTCAGAACAGGTGATATCATTCAGGTAATTAAACACAGTGTGCAATCAACCCTGAGTTGAACGCGAGAACGAGCATGAAAAAAGAAGCCTTCCTCAATGGAACGCAGATAACGCGATTCACCATGGTAACAGCAGAAAATAAGAAGCCTGGAACAGCGCATTTCCCGTGAGTGGAATTAGAAATCTTTAAAGAAGACAAATGCAGAATATTAAACCATAAGAAACAATGCTGTTGCTGCAGAAAAGGTGAGCTGGCGGCAGAGAATAGCTGAAAAAGTTAATGCATGAGTGATATGAGAGTTATTTGACAGAGATTAAAGCTGTTTTCACTTCACTCATTGAACACTAAAAGGGGAGGGGGTGCATTGATTATGAAAGGCATTGAAAGGACATGGCAGCAAATCATGAAGTATGAAATACAGTTTAATCAGGTAAGGTTAAGTTTTCTTATGTTTAACCGTACTCAACTAAAGCATTAATTGGCTATATTTAACATGTGCAATTAAAAATGGGATGGTGTGAGTTATGGAAAAAACTGATATGTTCATCTTTCTGTCATCATTGTTCACCCATCCTTCTAAAAAAGAGTTGACAGTCTTGTAGGTGTTTAATATGTGACAACCTCACTTTATATTAATCTTACAGGATATATGTATATTTTCAGCTGAAGTAAAAGTGGTGTTAAGTGAAGAAATGGGCCATAGCCCTAACAGTGTTGGGGGGTGCGGGGGGTATATGAATGGAAAATTAGAGCTGGAAGAGTCAAAATTTGATATAGAATAAATTATTGATTTCTTTCTGTGTAATTCTTTTATTAATCTTGTGGGTCTTTGACTATGGAACAGTGAGAGACAATAACATTCCTGACAGCACGACATTCAACTTCCTCTGAAGGATTTTCTGCGTCTCCTATTAAAAATCTGTTGTTGGCATAAAAACGAAGAGCAGCACAAAGAACTTGTTCAGAACTGGGAGTGTTACCTCTTGTTTCAGAAGCCATGTACGAGCTGAGAATATTGAAATAAATCATACGACAACCCCTAGGCGCTTTAGACTCGTCAGTCATTCACACCCCGATGGTGGTGAGCTACATTGTAGCCACAACTGCCCTGGAGCATAATTACAGAAGTGACCACATGATTGGTGGTCACTGCAGAAAATGTCAATAATTTAATGGCAATTAAATGGAACTCTGTTGTATGTCAGAGTAGGGGTCCTGCTAAGGAAAAACTAAGAGATGTGCACATCTTTCATACTATACAGCTCTTTATAAAAGATTTTTGTGTTTTTCATGTAATCAGGCTAAATCAGTTTTATCTAAACTAAGTAATCTAAAAGAAATTATTGCTGTAACTTGATTCTTTTAGTTAAACTGTAACCCACCCTAAATCTGGAGAAAGAAAGAAAAAAAAAACTTAAGTAGGGATAGTATGATATTGTGATCAATAATTGTCACAACACAAAGTATGAGTTTTCTATGTTCACCCACTGAGCTATATTATACACTGGAGTGCTAATCACCGTCTGTTTGAACGAGTCGCTTTGAAGCCACCAGCCGCCATATTGGTACTCCCTATTTCCCCCCAGTAACTAGGGAGTATGTGCGCTACAGCATCGAATAACGAGGATTTTCTCATGTTCAGGGGGGGGGGGGGTTTAAGACTTTTAAAATGTCAAATGCCATATACTTTTATGTTATGTTCTAAAAATATTAAGTACTGAGAAAGTCATGTGCTGAAATATTTTGCATTTTATTCATTTAAATATTTATGTTTAACATTTATAAATATATAAATAACAATATACAAAAACATATATTTACATATGTGTATACATATATATACATATACACATACTTATATACATATATATATATTTAATATGAATAACATGTAAAATATTTCAGCACCTAATTTCCTAGTAGTTGATAGTGTTAGTACATCCACTGACTGTAGAATTACCTGTGAAACGTTTTCACACAGCCAGAAAACTGCTTGTTGTTGCAACCAAATCCTATGGGATTCTGTGAGAGTAGGGAGTAGCAAGATGGCGGCCAGTGACTTCAGTTTTTCGGCAAAATCAGCACTCCAGTGTATTATATAGCTCAGTGTGTTCACCTTATAAATCAGACACCAATAGTTCAGGTTATATGAAGGCAGATTTGTGTCTTTATTATTCAATCAAAAAAAAGGTTGCTTCAATCAAAAAATATATTTTCAATTAAAAAAAATCACTTCAATTAAAAAAAAAACTTTTCAATCAAAGAAAAAAAGTATTTGAATCCAAAAATATATTTGAGACTCAAACAAATACATTTGAACACTGATTTTCTTTGATTGAAAATGTTTTCTTTGATAGAAGTCCGTTTTTTTTTGTTTTGTTTTTTTTGTTTGAAGCAACGTTTTTAATTGAAGTAGCATTGTTTTTTGATTGGACCATATAATGTGTAGAACATTTGTGTCTTTATCATTCAATCAAAAAATAAGTTGCTTCAAACAAACAAACAAGAGAGTCAATAAAAAAAAGTCACTTCAATGAAAAGATAAATGTTTTCAATCATAGAAAATAGTTTTTGAAAGCAAATAAAATATTTGAGACTCCAAAAATTGCATTTGAACACTTTTTTTTATTGAAAATGTTTTCTTTGATTGAAGTAATCTTTTTTGCGTTTGGGGTATACATGGGTAGGACATTTGTGTCTTAATCATTCAATTCCAAAAAAGTTGTTCCAATAAAAAAAAAAAAAAAAATTCAATTAAAAAAAAATGTTTAAATGCAAAAAGAAATTTACCTGTCAATAAAAAAGTATTAAAGAGAGTGGGTTTTTTTTGTTGTTGTTTTTTCATTTGAAGTGAAAAAAAATTTGAAGTTCAAATTGTTTTGATTAAATAACTTTTTGAAGAGAAAAAAGTTTTAAAGTTCACATTTTTTTGATTGAATCTTTTTTTTTTTAAGTGAGAAAAGTTTTGAAGTTCAGATTTTTTTGTTTGAATCACTTTTTTTGAAGCTCAAAAAGTTTTGAAGTTCAAATTTTTTCGATTGAATCATTTTGACACAAACGTACCGCGGTGGGCGGGTGCTTCTCTATTGGTCAGACATGTTTGATTGACAAGTGTCTACACCAACGACGTCTTTCTGACAAAGAAGTCATGTTCGCCACTCGCCAGAAAGCTTTTTACCAGCAAGAGAAGGAGCAGCGGAGAAGTTGTCGGTAAGTAGATAAAACAGGTTGAAAATAATTGGTGTCATGTTATTAGCCTATTCTGGGGGAGACTGTGGCTTGATGGGTTGAGTAGTCGTCTGGCAACCAGAAGGTTGTGGGTTCGATTCCAGCTTCCCCTTGCTACATGTCGCTGTGCCCTTGGGCAAGGCACTTAACCCCAAGTTGCCTACCGAGCTGCGTCTCGGTGTATAAATGTGTGCCCGTTAGTGAGAGCGACTGGGTGAATGTGGCTATAGTGTACAGCGCTTTGGGTGGTCAGCATGACTGGAAAAGCGCTATATAAGTTCAGTCCATTTACCATTTACCATTTATTCTGTTGATATTTACAATAAATTGTACGCTTACTAACTTTGTTCACGTTGAGGAATGTTTGTAATGGTGTGAGGTTAGATGTCTAAATATTTTCAGACAGGCAAGCAAAGTGGGCGAACCATGGCCCCCACACAGCAGCTTGCTATGTGCTGGAGGCTAGAGTTACTGTGTTGAGTAAAGTGGCCACAGCGTTGCCTGTTTAGTAGACGCTTTTATCTTGAGAGCGGGATATAGTTAGTCGAGGTGCATGCGTCTCTCCCCCCCTCCCCTCCCCCCATACATTTATCGCTGGGTCCCTTGTCTGCCAAGTGCCATGTACTGTGCAGGGTATGGCAGGCCGTTTTAACATTTATTAGTTTGACTGAATATGTATTTCAGACATCTCAAATACCGAATAAGATTTTTGCACTTAAAATAATAACAGTTCATCTACATCATCTTATTTCAAGTGCAGAATAGCTAATAACCTTCTTTTAGGGGTAAGAATACTCATTCCATTGGCAAATAGTCTTATTTAGCTGCTCAAATCAAGGAAGAATACACTGATTTCAAGAAAGTTTTACTCACTTTTAGTTCCCTTTTTGCAGTGCTAAAGTCAATCAATCAATCAATTAATAAAAATAAAAAAAGAAATTCTGTTTGTGAGGACTTACCTGAACTAACCCGCCTTATGAAGAAACGACGATCCTCGGTTCGATGGAAATGAGCTATTGCTAGCACTCCAACCTCAGTCAAACTGCTTTACTGTTCATTGTAGGTTTCTGTAGACAATAAATGTTCAATTCTGTGAAGGTTTCTTACACAACTTTCTATTGAACGTCGCTCTCTGTCGCTACACATTCCCTGAATAGGGCTCGCTCAGTTTCATGCCCTTTTCTTGCAATTCTGTCAATTACTACCAACGCCATTACTGGTTGCAAATTGACGGACAGAAAGCGGAATTTACAAAGTTGGATGTCTTACATATTGGTTTCAAAACTTTTGATCATTGATTTTTGATATCTGAAATAAAAACTATGACCGGTAAAAAATGGATTATGGAGATCCAAGATTAGTTTTCAGACATCCAGAAAGTTTATTTTAGATAGGAAGAAAGTTATTTTAGATATCCGAAAGTAAAATCCCACTACACATAAATGGGAAAAGTGATGTAATTTCTACTATACATAATTATATTTAAGATATCTAAAGTTTCCACTTTAGACGCATGCACCTCGACTAACTATATCCCGCTCTCAAGATAAAAGCGTCTACTAAACAGGCAGCGCTGTGGCTACTTTACTCAACACAGTAGCTCTTTCCAGCACATAGCAAGCTGCTGTGTCGGGGCCATGGTTCGCCCACTTTGCTTGCCTGTCTGAAAATATTTAGATATCTAACCTCACACCATTACAAACATTCCTCAATGTGAACAAAGTTAGTAAGCGTACAATTTATTGTAAATATCAACAGAATAGGCTAATAACATGACACCAATTATTTTCAACCTGTTTTATCTACTTACCGACAACTTCTCCGCTGCTCCTTCTCTTGCTGGTAAAAAGCTTTCTGGCGAGTGGCGAACATGACTTCTTTGTCAGAAAGACGTCGTTGGTGTAGACACTTGTCAATCAAACATGTCTGACCAATAGAGAAGCACCCGCCCACCGCGGTACGTTTGTGTCAAAATGATTCAATCGAAAAAATTTGAACTTCAAAACTTTTTGAGCTTCAAAAAAAAAAGTGATTCAAACAAAAAAATCTGAACTTCAAAACTTTTTTCACTTAAAAAAAAGGATTCAATCAAAAAAATGTGAACTTTAAAACTTTTTTCTCTTCAAAAAAAAAAGTTATTTAATCAAAACAATTTGAACTTCAAATTTTTTTCACTTCAAATGAAAAAAAAAAACAACAAAAAACACTCTCTTTAATACTTTTTTATTGACAGGTAAATTTCTTTTTGCATTTAAACATTTTTTTAATTGAAAATATATATTTTTTTTATTGGAACAACTTTTTTGGAATTGAATGATTAAGACACAAATGTCCTACCCATGTATACCCCAAACGCAAAAAAGATTACTTCAATCAAAGAAAACATTTTCAATTTACAAAAAAGTGTTCAAATGAAATTTTTGGAGTCTCAAATATTTTATTTGCATTCAAAAACTATTTTCTATGATTGAAAACGTTTATCTTTTCATTGAAGTGACTTCTTTTATTGATTCTCTTGTTTGTTTGTTTGTTTGTTTGAAGCAATTTATTTTTTGATTGAATGATAAAGACACAAATGTTCTACACATTATATGGTCCAATCAAAAAACAATGCTACTTCAATTAAAAACGTTGCTTCAAACAAAAACAAAAAAAAAAACGGACCTCTATCAAAGAAAACATTTTCAATCAAAGAAAATCAGTGTTCAAATGTATTTGTTTGAGTCTCAAATATATTTTTGGATTCAAATACTTTTTTTCTTTGATTGAAAATTTTTTTTTTAATTGAAGTGAATTCTTTTTTAATTGAAAATATATTTTTTGATTGAAGCAACCTTTTTTTGATTGAATAATAAAGACACAAATCTGCCTTCATAAGGTTACGCCACTTTGTGTTAATTAATTCTAATTCTCAACACTTTTCAGCAGTGGTAAACATTTTGCGGTAATGCCCACTAGGTGGCCACTGTGCAGCGCGCTGGTGTTCTTTCTGAACCTGTTGTGGAGGGAGAAACAGCGACAGCGTAGCTCTGAAAGAAGAAGAGAATAATATCCCGAAGAATGAATTATTTTGTTCTTTCTTTTGATGGCGGCGTCTGAAAACCTTTTTCTGTTAACATAGTTAATGGCTACTGAGGGATTGAGTGGCGGACTGTGAGCGAGACAGTGGGTACGACGGAGGAGCGGTGTGTTTCCATTTCCGGCGGCCATAGCAGGAGAGAGAGAGAGAGCGTGATGGACAGCGGGCTGGACTCTGAACTTCAGGCCTGAGTTTGGAATTTCATCTTTACTGTCTCATTAAATGAGGACTTTTTTTTGTTTTTTTCCTCTTGTAGTGTTGGAGGATAATATCGGATTTCATTTTTTTTACTGAGCTCAAAATAGGTATTGGGTTGTGCACAACTAAACTAAATTGACTATTGTTGCAACTTAAACAGGTACTTTTGTTTGTTCATTTGCTTTATTTTTATTTTTTTTTCTGGCCAGAATATATGTCATCATTATTATCTGACATTTTGGATTAGTAAGTGACCGTGTCACATTTATTGTTAGACATTGGAAAATAATATTTTTTTTTCTTCAAAAGAGTTAAAGTGGAGTTGTGTTTTCATTTCTCTGTGTGAAGTCAATAACCATCGACAGCCAAAGACTAAATGATTATTAAGTGCTAGTTCATTTGATATCTATTTCATCTTTAATCCCTCGGACCAGGACATTGCTCAAAGTAATTAAGTAGTGATCCCAGACCTTGAGGTTATTTTTTTTTACAGGTAAATGTTGGAGGCTGATCAGAACCTGGTTACAAAACCATGTAGCTTGTTATAGCTCAGGTTTTGGACAGGGATAATGTACCCTCAGTGCACGTGCGATGTTGCTCACAGAGGTCAATTGAATGCTCAGGGAGTTTGTTTGTATGCTAAGACACATGAAAAATTATTGGTTGTATGATTGTTATAAAAGGATATGTGCTCATTTTCCTCTACTACTTCTTTGGGAACTGGTCTCTTTTGGTCACTCTTTGTAATCCTGAGAGGTGATTGAGCATGACAAAGACCTGCAAATCAACAGAATTTGCAGAATTAAGAATCTCTTGCTGCCTAGCCTTGAGCTAGATCCATTTTGTATGCTACAGCAGGCAGCCTCTAGCTGGACCTAGGCGATTGCAGAGGTTTTCTCTTCCAGTGCTCGCTCGTTTTTTTTTTTTAAACAATACTTTATTGTCTTTTAGAAACAAGACAAACAACAACAATTCAGCACAGCCAAGTCTAATACAAAATCTGAAGTGTCCAGCAAAACACGATACATGAATTTCAAACACACATCAGGGTCAAAACCTATAGTCCATATGATAAGTTGAGGGAAAAAAAGATAAACAAAAACACAAACAATCAAACATAGTGTTTAAAACCAAACTGTGATCTCCCTTTGTGTAATAGCTCGGCAAGCTCATTAGGCAGATGATCAAGCAAAGGCTGCCATACTCTATAGAAATCATTACAATTACCCTTTATAATGGCACTGAGGCGTTCCAGCGGAAACACCTTGAACGTTTCTCTGTACCACTGTGTTACAGAAGGCGGCTGTCCCTGAATTCACTGAAACAGTACACATCGTCTTGCCAAATGTAAAAGTTTACGGAGTAAAGTCATTTGTGCTGAAGATAGAGAAAGCCCTTCTACAGAGAGACCAAGAATAAACAGCACAGGGCTCAGTGGGACTGTCTGGTGAAAGATCGAGCGAAGCTCTATAGAAACGTTATTCCAGAATCTAGCAATTATAGGGCATTTCCATATACAGTGATAGTAAGTCCCCACATCTGTATTGCACTTTACGCAAAGAGGGGAAATTTGAGGGTGAATTTTATGTAAAAACTCTGGGGTGCGCTGCACTCTATGTAGAATTCTGTACTGACTTTCCCGAAGTCTGTTACAAGTAAACATTTTCTTAGCAAACCTAAAAGCTTTTAACCATGCTTCTGAACTAAGCTCAACCTCCAGGTCTGTTTCCCACCGAACCCTGGCCTTATCAGTTGTAACAAAATTCAAAGACAGTAATTTCTCATAACAGAGAGAAATTAATTTCTTTGTAGTGAGTACATCTTCATTAAATTTAAGAAGAAAGCTTTCAATAGAGTTCAAAACAGGTTGGTTGACTGGGAATTTAAAAGAATTTACAAAATGTCTCACTTGCAAAAACCCAAAAAAGTGTTTTTGTGGTATATTATACTTAGTTTGAATTTGTTTGAAGGACATAAAACTACCCTTTTCAAATAAATTACAAATAAGTCTTATTTTTTTTAGAATGCCAATCATCAAATACACCAATGCCAATACCTGGAGGGAAAGCTTAGTTCCTAATTAAAGGTTGCAGAGCACTAGAAAAACCTCTTCTTCCAATGTGGGCAGCAATATTATGCCAAACCTTGAGTGTACACATCAAAATTGAGTTATTTCTGACATCCAGTGGGAGTTCAGCCAACTCAATAGATAACAAACCAAGAGGAGATAGAGGGTCACAGCACCAAGAATCTACAGGTGGCTCATCTAGATGTAAAAAAGAATGTAACCATCCTGAAATTATCTGTACATGGCAAGCCCAGTAAAAATAAAGAAGGTTAGGAAGAGCCTGACCCTCTTCATCTAAAGGTAATTGTAAAATCCCTAATTTAAGCCTAGACTTCTTTCCATGCCATATAAATTTAGAGAAACGTCCCTCAATCTCTGAAAATGTTTTTTGGTGATTCTAAGAGGCAGCATTTGCATAGGATATAATATTCTAGGAAGAACATTCATTTTAATCAAACTTATTCTACCCATCCAAGATAATGGAAGGTCAAACCACCGATTAAGGTCATTTTTGATTGAGGCCACAGTTGGCTTAAAATTTAACTTGTATAGCTCTGTTATGTCCGAAGACACCCTGATACCCAGATATGTAAAACCTGTGATCGACCACCTGAAAGGAAAATTATCAGGAGTGTCCCATCTCCCCTGGTCACCAAGTGGCAAAGCTTCTGATTTGTCATAATTTATTTTATACCCTGAAAAAAGGCCAAACTGATTAATAGTGGATATTAATGCAGGGATAGATGTTTCTAGCTTAGTGACAAACAATAACACGTCATCTGCATAAAGCGAGATTCTGTATTCAGTATCCCCCACTTGGCAAATTCAGATCCCAACCCAAACCTTTCCAAAACATCGAATAGATACTCCCACTCCACACGATCGAATGCTTTCTCGCCATCCAATGAAATGGCAAGAGCCCTGCAATTAGTATTTTGAGAAAACTGTACAATATTTATAAGTCGACGTACATTGGAGTGGGAGTATCTATTTTTGACAAAATCTTGCAATCTACACCAAGCAAACTTATAGGTCTATATGATGTACATAGATCGGCCGGTCTATCATTCTTTAATATCAGAGACATGTGGGCAAGGTTGAGGGTAGGTGGGAGCACGCCCTTCTCAAATGATTCCATATGCATATTTAATAAGGGATTTGCAATGTGTTTAGCCATTTTCTTATAAAACTCCGGCCCAAACCCATCAGAACCCGGAGCTTTTCCACCCTGTAAAGATTTGATAGCTTCTAAGACTTCCTGTGTCCTAATAGGTCTAAACAGATCTAATTGTCTCTCTTCCGACAGTGTAGGGAGGTTAATATTATCAAAAAAGTCCTTCCTAGAATCTGCAGAATCTTGACACTCAGAAGAATATAGTTCTTGATAGAACTCTTTCATTATTTTACTAATAAGCTTAGTCTCATAGTGTAGATCACCTTTCTTATCTTTGAGAGAGGGTATCGTGTAAGACCCATTCTTCCCCTGGGCAAGTCGGGCAAGCAGACGGCCAGGTTTATTGCCAGATTCAAATAATCTATGCTTTGCATAGAATATTGCAGTTTCAGCTTTTTGAGTTAATACTTGGTTTAAGGCTGATCTGGCTGCGTCCAGTTTTTTAAGCACAGAAATGGACGTGGATTGTTTAAACTCCCTCTCCAAATTAACAATATCCTGTTCAAGTTCTAGTTGTTTAGCTAAGGTGTTCTTTTTTTCCCACTTCTGTGAAAGAAATTATAGAGCCCCTGAGAAATGCCTTGCCTGCTTCCCATAGGGTAGAGGCACTGACCTCTGATGAATCATTTGTAGAAATAAAGAGCTCCCATTGATCTTCTAAATATTTTAAAAATACAGTCACTAAGCAAAGTTGGATTAAGACACCAATATCTAGACAAAGAATCATAATAAGGTGGTAAAAATTCCATTGAAACTGAAGAATGGTCTGAGAAAGCGCATGTGTTAATTGAACAACCCTGAGTTCTGTCAAGAACAGATCTAGAAACAAATATATAATCAATTCTAGAGAAAGAAAAATGGGGGCGTTAAAAAAAAAGTCTTTCACATGTGGGTTACAAATTCTCCAGGTATCAAAAAGACCAAGATCTGAGCACAACTCAGTAGCCTTAACCATTCTTGAGGGTAGTTGAGATTTTGGTGGATTATAATCAGTTTCAGGGGCTAAACCACAATTAAAATCGCCACCGATTATTATATGGTTTGGACTGACTGAAGAGGCCTCTGCCAAAATTTTTTAATAAAACCTGCCATCAAAAGTATTTGGAGCATAAGCACTACCTAGAAGAATTTGCTCACCATGCAGAAGCCCAGAAACCAAAACAAATCGTCCATCTGCATCCCTTATGATCTTACTCAAGGTAAACGGTAATTTTTTATGGATCAATATTGCAACTCCCTGACTTTTAGAGTTAAAAGAGGAATAGTAAATTTGTCCCACCCAGTCACGCTTAAGCTTTAAGTGTTCAAGATCAGTTAGGTGAGTCTCCTGCAATAATGCGACCTGGGCCCTATCTTTTTTGAGCAAGGAGAGTATTTTACGCCTCTTAATAACATGGTTAATTCCCTTGACATTAAGTGTTACAAATTTTGTGTTACTCATAAAAAATGTGATTCATTCAACATAAAAATGGCAATCCAAGTAAACAAAAAAAGACCCATCACAATAAAATGTACTAGTTTTAACCTATAACCTGGACTGGCTGTGCTGACATGAACCAAGCCATCACACTCTGATGGCAAACGAACCCCCACACACACAACAAACCACATAACAATAGCAGAAAAAAAAACTAAAAATAAATATATAAATCAAAAACAAAAAATAAAAAGCCACCAACTAGGTGGTGTTGCCAAACCAAGTGCAGCCAAAAGAAGTCTCACTCCTCGGGAAAAAAAAAAGAGATCCTACCTCTGCTCCCACCCATCTAAAATGTTACCTGGTTACTGTCAATTATAGAACAAACGTTAATTCAATTCAATTCAATTCAATTTTATTTATATAGCGCCAAATCATGAAACATGTCATCTCAAGGCACTTTACAAAGTCAAGTTCAATCATATTATACAGATTGGGTCAGATTATACAGATTGGTCAAAAATGTCCTATATAAGGAAACCAGTTGATTGCATCAAAGTCCCGACAAGCAGCATTCACTCCTGGAGAAGCGTAGAGCCACAGGAAGAGTCATCTGCATTGTACATGGCTTTGCTGCAATCCCTCATACTGAGCAAGCATGAAGCGACAGTGGGAAGAAAAACCATCCATTAACGGGAAGGAAAAACCTCCGGCAGAACCGGGCTCAGTATGAACGGTCATCTGCCTCGACCGACTGGGGTTACAGAAGACAGAACAGAGACACAACAAGAGAGACAAAAAAGCACAGAAGCACACATTGATCTACTAATCTGTTCTACATTAGATGGTAATAGCGGGTGAGCCGTCTTCTCTGGATGATGTCACAGTTAACAGAACGCCAGACCAGGTGTACCTACTATGAAGAGAAAAGAGAGAGAACAGAAAGTTGAAGCAGAAATGACAACACATAATGCATAATTGAAGAACAGTAGAACTCAATATAGTGAGAAAATTAGATCCTGATATACTCCAGTAGCCTAAGCCTATAGCAGTAAAACTATAAAAGGTAGCTGAGAGTAACATGAGCCACTAGTTATAATTTTTGTCAAAAAGAAAAGTTTTAAGCCTAGTCTTAAAAGTAGACAGGGTGTCTGCCTCACGGACCAAAACTGGGAGTTGGTTCCACAGGAGAGGAGCCTGATAGCTAAAGGATCTGCCTCCCATTCTACTTTTAGGGACTCTAGGAACCACCAGCAGACCTGCAGTCTGAGAGCGAAGTGCTCTGTTAGGAACATACGGGGTAATCAGAGCTCTGATATATGATGGAGTTTGATTATTAAGGGCTTTATACGTTAGAAGAAGAATTTTAAATTCTATTCTTGATTTAACAGGAAGCCAATGAAGGGAAGCTAAAATTGGAGAAATATGATCCCTCTTGTTGATTTTCATCAGAACTCTTGCTGCAGCATTTTGGATCAGCTGAAGGCTTTGAACTGCATTTTGTGGACTTCCTGATAGTAAAGAATTACAATAGTCCAGCCTTGAAGTAACAAATGCATGGACCAGTTTTTCAGCATCGCTCCTGGACAGAATGTTTCTAATTTTGGCAATATTCCGGAGGTGAAAAAAGGAAACTCTGGAAACCTGTTTAATATGGGATTTAAATGACATGTCTTGGTCAAAAATAACACCAAGATTTTTTACTTTATTACCAGAGGCCAGGTTAATGCCACCCAGATTAAGTGATTGGTTAAGAAGTTTATTTTTTGAGGACTCTGGCCCAAAGATTACAACTTCGGTCTTGTCAGAATTTAGATGCAGGAAATGTAAAGTCATCCAGCTTTTGATGTCATCAAGACATGACTGCAGTCGAAGTAATTGATTGGATTCATCAGGATTTATGGATAAATATAGCTGAGTATCATCAGCATAACAGTGGAAATTAATCCCATGCTGTCTGATAATTTTGCCAATCGGAAGCATATATATAGTAAATAGAATTGGTCCAAGGACTGAACCCTGTGATACTCCACAAGTGACCCTAGAGTTTGAGGAAGATTTATTATTAACATGAACAAATTGGAATCTGTCTGACAGATAAGATTTAAACCAGCCTAATGCTTTCCCCTTAATCCCTACAGTATGTTCAAGTCTTTGTAGGAGAATATTGTTATCAACTGTATCAAACGCAGCACTGAGATCTAACAGGACAAGTATAGACACAAGTCCATTATCTGAGGCCATGAGAATATCATTAGTGACCTTCACCAGAG
The DNA here is from genome assembly GCF_011125445.2 of Fundulus heteroclitus. Lineage (NCBI taxonomy): Eukaryota > Metazoa > Chordata > Actinopteri > Cyprinodontiformes > Fundulidae > Fundulus > Fundulus heteroclitus. The sequence goes on from NW_023396868.1 coordinate 3,016,841, forward strand.
CTGTTTCAGTGCTATGATGAGCTCTGAAGCATAACTGAAACTCCTCAAGTAGGTCATTACTTTGTAAATGTTCACAAAGTTGATTAGCAACTACTTTCTCAAGAATTTTAGATAAGAAAAGAAGATTAGATATAGGTCTGTAATTTACTAACTCATCTTGATCAAGAGAAGGTTTCTTAAGTAAAGGTTTAATAACAGCTACTTTAAAAGCCTGTGGTACATATCCATTTACCAAGGATAGATTAATCATGTCTAAAATAGTGCCACTGATCAAAGGGAATATGTCCTTAAACAACTTGGTTGGGATTGGGTCTAACATACAGGTAGAAGGTTTAGATGAAGCTAAAATTTTAGATAGCTCAGAAAGCTCTACTGCTTTTAAACAGTTCAAACACTGCGCAGATTCTAAAGATTCCTCCAATGCTGCCTCACTTACTGAGGACAAGGTAATCATGTTTGGGAGGATGCCAATTATTTTATTTTTAATGGCATCAATTTTATTTATGAAGAATCCCATAAAATCATTACTACTAAGAGCTAAGGGAATGGATGGATCAACAGAGCTGTGGCTCTGGGTAAGTTTGGCAACTGTACTAAAGAGAAATCTAGGATTATTTTTATTCTCTTCAATTAATGATGAAAAATATGCTGCTCTAACTCTGCGGAGGGTCTTGTTATACAACAATAGTCTGTCCCTCCAGATTAAGTAGGATTCCTCTTGGTGTGTAGAGCGCCATTTTCTTTCCAATTTCCTAACATTGTGCTTCACGGAACGCAGCTCTGAATTAAACCAAGGAGCCAGCTTCCTGTGAATAATCACCTTCTTTTTCAAGGGAGCTACATTGTCTAATGCAGAACGCAATGAGGAAGTCACATTGTTAGCAAAGGTATCGATTTGTGAATGGGAAGAAACAACATTGCTGCTATCTACATGGCATTTCTGCAATACTGAGGATATTAAAAAGGGAACAGACTCTTTAAGTTTTGATACAGCATTATCCGATAAAAATCTACTATAATGGAACCCTCTTTTGGGGGTGGAGAACTCAGTTAGATTAAACTCAAATGTTATTAAAAAATGATCAGACAGGACAGGGTTGTGAGGAAATACTGTTAATTCTTCACAATCAATGCCATATGTCAGAACAAGGTCTAAAGTATGGAGCCGAGAGTGCGTCGGTTTATGCACATTTTGAGCAAAACCAATTGAATCTAGGATAGTTTTAAAGGCTACACTAAGGTTATCACATTCAGTGTCAACATGGATGTTAAAATCACCCACTATAATAACCTTATCAGTATTTAACACCAAATCAGATAAGAAATCTGACAACTCATCCAAAAACTGAGTGTAAGGGCCTGGTGGACGATACAAAACAACAAACAGAAGAGGTTTTATTGCTTTGCAGTTTGGATGAGGGAAACTGAGGGTTAAATGTTCAAAAGAACTGTAATTATTAGTTGGCCTGGGACTAATTAATAAATCAGACTGAAAGATAGTTGCCACTCCTCCTCCTCTTCCCACAGATCTGGGAATGTGGAAATTTGAATAACTGGAGGGGGTTGACTCATTTATACTAACGTAGTCCTCTTGTAGCCAGGTTTCTGTGAGACAAAACAAATCAATCTGATTATCAGAAATCAATTCATTAACTAACAAAGTCTTTGGAGGGAGAGACCTTATATTTAATAGACCACATTTTATTGTTTTATTTTTAGGTTCAAGGTTAACCGTATTGATTTTTATTAGGTTTTTATGATTTGTTCCTTTTAGATCAGTTTTTGATCTGTTATGTTTTGGCCGTGGGAAAGACACCGTCTCAATAGGATAATGGATGGGTAACAGTACAGAAGCTGCAGAGAGGTGTGTTAAACTACGGCTCTGCTTCCTGGTCTGGACCCTGGGTTGTCAGCATTTAGGAGAACTAATAAATCCGGCCAGATTTCTAGAAAGAAGAGCTGCACCCTCCAAAGTAGGATGGATGCCGTCTCTCCGGATCAGACCAGGTTTTCCCCAGAAAGTTCTCCAGTTATCAATGTAGCCCACGTCGTTTTCTGGACACCACCTAGACAACCAGCGGTTGAATGATGACATGTGGCTAAACATGTCATCACTGGTCAGATCAGGCAGGGGACCAGAGAAAATTACAGAGTCCGACATAGTTTTAGCAAACTCACACACCGAAGCAACACCAACTTTGGTGACCTCTGATCGGCGTGACCGGGTGTCATTACCGCCAGCGTGAATAACAATTTTGCGGTATTTACGCTTATCCTTAGCCAGTAGTTTTAGGTAGGATTCTATGTCGCCTGTTCTGGCCCCTGGTAGGCATTTAACTATGGTCCCTGGTTTCTTTAGTGCCACATTTCTCATTATGGAGCTGCCAATAATTAAGGTCGGCTCCTCGGCGAGATTGTCGCTCAGAGGGGAAAATTTATTAGAAACGCAGATGGGTTGGTGGTGATCTGGGGTCTTAAAGAAGGCGCGGAGGGTCAGAGCCCTATCCAGTTTTTTGAAGCCTGGCTGCCTGCTACGCTCGGCCAGGGGAACAGCTCCGCGGGTAAAGCTCGCATCAAAGTAGACCGCGCACACCGGTCTACTTTGATGCCACAGTACATATAGTCCAGTGGCTCTATTAATACGTCGCAATAAAGAGATGATACGTATCCACCCTTTAAACAGTCTCTCTGTACCTTAATCGCAATAAACACAACAGACTTACGTGCCTTGCCGTGGGCCGCCTCAATATAATAATCCAAGTTGAATATTAGTCCAGTGCATTGATGAAATTCTGCGTATCCTTCCGCGAGTCAAACTTGTGTTCAGTCCCGTTATGAGTCAGCGTGAGTGTCGCTGGATAGCGCATGTTGAAGCGAATGCCCTTGTCAATCAAAGCACGGCAAGTAGCGTTAAATCCCCTCCGCTTCTCACGGACTGCATAAGAGAAATCCTGGTGTATAAAGATCCGCTGTCCCTCGTAGTCAAGCTCGGGAGTCGCCTTCACTGCTGTCATGATGCGCTGCTTGTCCCTGGAGTTGTGGAGCTTAATGATAACCGGTCTAGGACGTGTACTCCGCGGGCCGAGGCCCCGGTGTGCGCGGTCTACTTTGATGCGAGCTTTACCCGCGGAGCTGTTCCCCTGGCCGAGCGTAGCAGGCAGCCAGGCTTCAAAAAACTGGATAGGGCTCTGACCCTCCGCGCCTTCTTTAAGATTAATAATGCGGATGTTATCCCGCCTGCTCCTGTTCTCCATATCATCAAAGCCCTTAACCATGGTCTTAATTTTCTCTTCGGCTTCAGTCAGTCTCCCTGTTATGTCGGTGACCATGTCCTTCACGTCTGAGATTCTCTGTTCTGTCTCCGTAACACGCGTCAAGAGTCCTTCCAGGGAGGACGATATTTTATCCAGAGTCCCAGAAAGTGCAGACAGTTTTTGGTCCATTACCTCACTGATACTTTTAGTCACTTCACGGACGAGGGCAGCGGCGTCTACTGAAGGCGAGGGCTGGTCACCTGTTGCTACTAGCAAATAATTTTGGCTAGCACTGGCAGTCATGGCGGCGGCCGCCGTCTTTCGTGGTTGTATTTTCGTCTGTTTTGACATTGCTCGTTGTCCAATAAATGTATTTTGCAGTGTTGCGTATTCGTAAAACACCAAATCAATATATCTCTCGAAAATATAGACAATAGCGCGTACTATACTGTAATATAGACGGGTGGGAGCAGGAGCACATTAAGAACACGTCTTCTAGCCAGCCATCTTCACCGGAAGTCAAGCGCTCGCTCGTTTTTAATAGATACCCTCACGTTTATCAACAAGATTATTCCAGAATCTTGTTTATCCTCGGGCTTCTAACGGGACGAGCTCTCCGGTGGGCACCAAGAGTTCGGGTGCTCCTTTAATGAATTCCTAGCGGAATACAAGACTGTTTTTTCCGGGGCAGTAGATCCGGCTGAACAGTCCCGCCGATTGTGGGCGCTTAAACAGCGGAAACGTTCGGTTGTTGTTTCTGAAAAGTCAGAGTAGGTCATCTGGCACCAACAACCATGGCATGTTCATAGTCTCCTAAATACCCTTTTCATCAGGTCTAGATGCCTAAAACCATTGAGTTACTGACTTCTTTGTATTATACTGAATAGTTTCTCAGTAAATTGACTAGTAATAGTATTTACCTTTATATATAGCATCTCAGAATTAAGAATCTCTTGCTGCCTAGCCTTGAGGTAGATCCATTTTGTATGCTACAGTATCATATATGTAGAAATGCAATGTTAAAGCCACATATCTTCTAACTCTGCAGAAACACAATGATGTAATGTCGGTAAACCAAAAGTCTTAGATTTTTTCTTTGTCCACAAACTCACTGATCTGTATATTCAAGGTCACTCAAAAAACAACAACGTAGGGACTCATCTGTCTTTATTTACAAAGTTATTTATTTCATGTCCTAAAGCACAAATGTCACATTTTGGATAAACTTCTTGTTTATCCAAAAATCACTGAAATACAAATATTTTAATTCATACATTGTTCAGTCTACCTCTGTTGCAGAGACCAACATGTAGTTTAAAATGCAGTCATCCTGAACAAGATTGAGCTAAAAGCTATAAGTGGAAATAACTGAAGAACCCTATTTTTTGTAGTCCAGAACATGACATCAAGGTAAAATGATGATTGTAGCAAGATATGGGAATAGGTTTTTAAGTTTTTTTTTATCTGTGATAACAAGTCTTTGCGCTATCACCAATAAAACAAAAGTCTAGTTTTACCCACCTAATGTAACTGTGAATCTTTTAAATGCCTGAACAAAAATCCTGTACAATTATTAACATGTTACACAATCACATAATAGCCCCTTTTCCACCGGTGGGACTTTCAGCCATTTCTCAGGATTCTTAAAGTCTTACGTGTGTTTCTACACAGTTTTACCAGTCAATTTAATTTTCTGGGTCCACACTTTCCTGGATTATACGGCCAGGTCTGTGGGTTGGACTTCCAGACTACCCCAGGATTTTTGTTGGGCAGGGTTATGCCGCTTAGCATCAAATGCAACATACCTGTGCAAATCTCAGTCCTCCGATTTAAGCCTGTTTGTGATAGAATGAAACAGATTGTTCAAACAGAAGAGCTAATGGCAAAGGAGAGTGGCAACTGTGATTAAAGTGTGATATATTAAACTTTCTATGATTTGTCATAGAAATGACATTTTTATGACATTTAAGGCAAGAATGTGGCTGTATAAAGCTCTGATATCTGCTCATTGTATCAAGATATTTGTCATTATAAAAGTACTGCAACATTTTCGGATGTCTCTTCTCACTGCGCTTACAGCCAGCTTGTCTTGCTATAGCCGAAAAGAATGGCTGATTCCTGGCACCTTGTGTTCAAACACCCACTGGCCTTCACCAATGAGTGGAATTAAACACAAACATAATTCAGTCCAATGATATCTAATGTTTCATGTTTGGTTTATATCTGTGTTGCATTTGTAATTGACCAAATTTGTTTGTCTAGGTTTAAAGTTAAGTTTCATAACAGGGCAGTTTTATTGAACTGTGTCATAATGGAGAGCTAGAGAGTGTCATGGTCCAGCAGGCAGCCTCTATCTGGACCAGCTTTGCCTGGTCCGAGGCGATTGCGGAGGTTTTCTCTTCCAGGGCTCGCTCGTTTTTATTAGATACCCTCACGTTTACAAGATTATTCCAGAATCTCGTTTATGCTCGGGCTTCTAACGGGACGAGCTCTCCGGTGGGCCGAGGCCCGTTTCCCCAATTGCCAAGAGTTCGGGTGCTCCTTTAATGAATTCCTAGCGGAATACAAGACTGTTTTTTCCGGGGCAGTAGATCCGGCTGAACAGTCCTGCTGAATGTGGGCGCTTAAACAGCGGAAAGGCGAACTTGAGTTTATGTTGCGCCTCCCCAGATCACTTTATTGCCTCTTGCCCAACGCGGCCATAAGATCGGGCCCGTCGGCTGGAGCGGGAAGACCGGCGGGCCAGAACAAAAGTCAGCTGCCCAGTCGCATCAGTTCCCCACGTTTCTGTCTTCCTGCGATGGTTCTTTCCCCTGAGGGTAAATTCAGTCACTACAACCTAATAATCGTTCATTCACCCAACAGGCTAGAATTGGGTAGGTGCCGTTGCCAACTCCTCTCCAGGTTTTTGCCCTGGATGAAAGAAGCCTTCCTCGGGTAACACATCGCACACAACCCCTTGAATTAATAGTCTCCGGAAATCATAGGGAAAAAACCTCCATTTACGTTTTCCCTGTGCAACACACACCTTTGGTCCTTGGTTTCTCGTGGCTGCAGCAGCACAATCCCCACATAAATTGGTTCGAGCTCAGGCTCCATTCCTGTCCGAGCGCTGTCACTCTTGTTGCTTGCTGTCCGCAGTTCCCTCCGCTCCTCCCACTGGAGGAAGATTCCGTTGATTTAAGTAGAGTTCCCGAACAGTATCGGGACCTCAGCTTAGTTAAAACCAAAGCCGAGTCGTTACCACCTCATCGGCACTATGATTGCGCAATCGAGCTGCTGCCCGGCGCTCCTCTTCCCGCGAGCCGTCTTTATAACATCTCTCGAGCTGAGCGACAGGCCCTAGAGAAATACATTAACGAATCTTTGGCAGCAGGCCTCATCAGACCTTCTTCCCCCCTCTGGGCAGTTTTTTTTTTTTTTTTTTCGGGAAGAAGGACATGTCTTTGCGGCCTTGTATTAATTACCGCGGGTTAAATCAAATCACGGTGAAAAATAAATACCCGCTTCCCTTCATTTTGTCGGCGTTTGAATCTGTCCAAGATGCAACTATTTTTACTAAGCTCGATCTGCGCAACGATTACCACCTGATCAGAATCCGTCAGGTGGACGAGTGGAAGACAGCCTTCAAGACACCACTGGGGCATTTTGAGTACTTAGTCAGGGCAGTCAAAAGTAGCCGGTCAACGGCGGCAAATCGCCGTCTATAGCAGCTGTTGCCGCCACCTACATTTCCCCGAGTATATAATAGAGCGATATTTGTGCCTTCTGGTTGAGCGCGCAGGAACCAATCCGAGCTCAACTATGAAAAACTCTTTTCGCGCGACGCTCGCGGAGAAACAGCCAAGCGAGCGCACAGCACAGCTGGTGTTGAGCATGGAATGAGCTGCGCGAAGCTGACACCCCACCCATGTGAAAAAAATCAGTTAAATAGACGGAATGGTTAGTGCTTCGTTTGTGCAGGTTTGTGCCGTTAAAATTAGCGTTTGTGCTGCTTTGGTTTCGCAGATAATATAAGTTTTAATTTCGGCCAGTGACGTCACCATAGTCCAGCGCTGCAAAATAAAGCGCTACGTTTTTCTTTCTTTGCTGGTGCTGAACAAACCACAATGGGCTACTTTTTCAGTGTTTTATTTGTGCAGGTTTGTGCCGTTAAAATTAGCATTTGTGCTGCTTTGATTTCGCAGATATTAAAGAATATTTGTTCCTGTAAATTCTTGTCAGGAATTTAGTGTGGGACAGAAGTAAATCATGTTATTGCCAACACTGGAAAAACGTACAGTAAGTCTTTTTAATATATTTCTACTTATAAATATAAGTGTTGTCATTTACAGAGCCTGTTTCCCCCCTACAGCGTTCTTATTAATTTATTTATATATTCCTGCTTATTGGCAACAATCTCTTGGGAATTTTTATTTTTTTTAGTTTCCATTGTTATAAGTATGCTTATTTTATAGTTGCTTGGTTGCCACATGGAAAGAAAAGTGATTATTCAACAACAGTAAGTCATGAAGTCGACACATAAAGGCAGTTTCACCACGAGTCCCCTCTCATGCATCTCAGCTTCCTGACTGAGGAGAGAGGCTGGAACAGTCTCTGTGCAGGATGGCTGGCGTCCTTAATGACGTTCTTCATTGTTGTAAGAAGATGTGGTCAGATCTACTGTTTGGTCTCCACACTTTTCTCAACAAAGAAAGTTATTAATTTCGTATTTTTCTTTTATCATGCAAGTTGTTTTAGCCTCTATTGTAAAATGTGTGTGTTATATGTGTGTGTACTTTATTCCTTAATAAATATTCTGATTTACTTTGTCTTATTTAAAGAACTTTACTTTAGATAGCAATGTCAAGTAAGCAACCAAAGAAGGCATTTAATTTATTAGAATGTGCAACTGTTTTCATAAAGTTCATTTTTCCTAATCAGAAGTGTTTATTCATCTTTGAGAGTATAATGTTTATAACATTTTCAAACAGTAATTGGTTATAGTTGATCTTAGAAGTCATAGTTCATTACTCCTCTGAATTAATTAGAATAGCAAACCTTTATTGCTCTACAATAGGAAGATTTGGGGGTGTCTGCACCTAATAATAAGGCAAATAAAGTATACAGGCTTATATAACGCAGAAAACATACCCAAACTAAAAACAACAAAAAATGCAAAAAAAAAAAAAAAAAATCACACTGGTTAGCCTATAAAGTATAACAACGCTGTAAGTAACGATCTCCTAAACGTTCCTTTGTCCACCTAAGCTAAACCTTTAAGGACCACTCCACTTTTTACTAGCTTTATGCATAAAGTGGGAAATATTGTTCAACTATGAATATATTGACTGTGTTATCAGCTGAAAGGATAAAGCATATAGATTGAATAAGAAATGACTAAAAATATAGACCAATTTGGTTTGCTTTGTATTGAGCTCAGCACAAAATATTAAAAACGTAACACTCCGCAAAAACTATTGGGCTGCAAATCTTAATGAAAACTTTTTTATTCCAAGGTTGTTGTTGATAAATGAAAAAATATGATTGTTCTATATAAGACTTGGTAATTATAAATAAAGTTAAAAAAAAAAAACGAAGCGCTCCAGTTTATTGTGCAGCACCGGCTATGATGACGTCATAATGTTACGGCCAGTGGCCTTTTGGTCTGTTTTGTTTTTCTTTCTAATATGTTTGCAGGTGTAGTTGCATCTTCCTGCCAGCTGGTGCCACTGTGGAAACTTACAAACCTCCTGAAGTCTCCTCCTCGTTTAACTTCAGCCACTTCCTTCTACCATCATCCTCATTCTGTATTGGACACTCGCCTGATTGCCTCACCAATCCGTGTGGAGCCCTCCTTATTTAAACTCAGCTCTCCCATGCAATCAGGGCAGCTGTGTTCTAGAGCAGCTTGCCACACTGCTGGTTGTGTTTTGTTTGTTGTGATGTGTTTTTGTTTTACTGTAACACTCGTTTAACTAGATAATTGCAGGTTGTGTCACTCGTTAGGTGTTTTGCCGTGACACTGTTTGAACCTGACAGTGCTTGTTGTGTTACTCGTTTTCTGACACTTTGTTAACCTGACTATTGTAGGCTGTGTCACTCGTTGGGCAATTTGCCGTGGCACTCTAGTTAAGCCTTTCAGTTGCTGGTTGTGTCACTAGTTGGATGTTCTGTCTTGTGGTTTATTTTAGTGTTGATGCTGTCAACACATTATTTCTTGTGGCCTTAAGTCATCTTTGGTTTTCTTTTGTTATTAGATCACATCTTGTCCTTTTCGTGTACTTATTGTTGCCGTAATTTTTGTTTCTATACCCAATTTATCAATAAATTGTTACATTTTTTTCATACTCTTTTGTGTTGGCTTTTTATGTTACCTCCCCAGGACCCCTAGACCTTTGGGGTCGTAACAATAGGCCGAAATAAAAATCACATTATCTGCGAAACCAAAGCAGCACAAACGCTAATTTTAACGGCACAAACCTGCACAAATAAATCACTGAAAAAGTAGCCCACTGTGGTTTATTTTGGATCCAGCTCAGCACCAGCAAAGAAAGAAAAACGTAGCGCTTTATTTTGAAGCGGCGGTCTATGATGATGTCATTGGCTGAAATTAAAATTCATAATATCTCCAAAACCAAAGTAGCACAAACGCTAATTTTAATGGCAAAAACATGCACAAACGCAGCACTAAAGAAGTAGACCAGTCTGGTTTGCTTTGGCTCCAGCTCGGCTCCAGTTCAGCACCAGCAAAGAAATAACAAGGTAGCGCTTTATTTTGCAGCGGCAGCCTATGGTGATGTCACCGGTCAAAAATAAAACTTATATTATCTGCATAACCAAAGCAGCACAAACGCTAATTTTAACGGCACAAATCTGCACAAACGAAGCACTAACCATTCCGTCTATTTAACTGAGTTTTTTTTACGTGGGTGGGGTGTCAGCTTCACGCAGCTCATGGAATGAGCAGGTCGAGAGCACGAGCAGAGAAGGAACTGAGCGCGCGCTTGTTGTCTCACTGCGCGCTCGGAAGTTAGTAAATTGTCATATATTCATCTAATCTGATCTGTTTTATATGGTGCTAGTAATTCAAATTCAACTAATTTTATGCAAATTAGTTCAAAACCTTGTTAAAACATGATAACATGTGAAAAAATTTTTAAGAATAATGATTAAAAAAAACAAAGGTTGTTTTTGAAGAATAGATCATTCACTTTTTTTGCTTTTTTTTTTAATTTAAAACATGCAATCTGACTATATTCTTTAAATAATCACCTGTCTTGAAAGCTTCCAAAATACATCAGGGAGACTCTATTTTTCAAAATTCTCCCCTCTGGGGCTCGGGCACCGGCATAAGTGCACCCTCCTACCTGATAGTGTGTGGCCTGCTATTGTAAAAAAAAAAAAGGTTGACTGCCCTGCTTAGTTATGTCGTTTGGCCTCTGCAACGCTCCCGCTGTCTTCCAAGCTCTCGTTAACGACATGCTCCAAGATTTCCTGATTGTCTTTGTCTTCGTGTATTTAGACGACATTCTGATTTACTCAAGAAACCCCTCTGAACATAAACATCATGTACGCCTAGTCCTGCAGCGGCTCTTAGAAAACAAACTTTTTGTAAAAGCAGAAAAATGTGATTTCCACCAACCTTCTGTCCCGTTCCTGGGTTTAATTCTCGAGGGAGGCAAGATCCGCTCAGACCCCGCAAAGATAAAAGCCGTCCTTGACTGGCCCGAACCCAACTCCCCTAAACAACTTCAACGTTTCCTGGGCTTTGCCAATTTTTATCGCCTCTGCATTCGAATTTACAGCATGGTTGCCGCCCCTCTGCACGCACTTACGTCCACTAAATCCACATTCGCCTGGAACCCGGAGGCTGGTGCAGCTTTTTGTGAGCTCAAACAGAGATTCTCCCAAGTTCCCATCTTGATCCATCCCGATCCTCTCAAACAGTCCACCCTAGAAATTGACGGAGCCGTCCTCTCCCAACACTCTGATGATCACAAGCTCCACCCGTCGCCTCTCGTCAGCTGAGAGAAATTATGATGTGGGAGACAGGGAGCTGCTCGCCATCAAACTCGCCCTGGTGGAGTGGCATCACTGGCTGGAGGGGACGGAACAACCCGTGGTTATCTGGACCGACCACAAAAATCTGGCCTATTTACAGACCGCCAAGCGATTAAACCCCAGGCAGGCCAGTTGGTTGCTCTTCTTTTCCAGATTCAACTTGTCAATCTCCTACAGACCAGGTTCCAAAAATACTAAGCCCGACGCCTTCTCCCATGTATTCTCTCCTGCTGAGTCTGATGAGGAGCCTGCCCTTATCCTTCCTCCCACATGCACCTTCGGAGCCCTCCGCTGGGAGATCGAGGACATCATCTCCCAAGCCACACAAACTGAACCTGATCCTCGAAACGGCCCCCCAAACAGGGTCTACGTGCCCAGCACCGTCCGCTCCCAGGTTATCCACTGGTCCCATGCTGCCAAGTTCTCTGCTCACCCTGGCATCCATAGAACCATCGCCCTCGTCTCTCGGCTTTTCTGGTGGCCAACTCTCCACAAGGACGTCCGGGAGTACATCCAGGCCTGCCCCACGAGCGCCCAAATCCTCCAATCGACCACCCGCAGGCCTCCTCCAACCTCTCCCCGTCCCTGGGTGTCCCTGGTCCCACATCGCCTTGGACTATGTCACCGGATTACCCCCCTCCCAGGGAATGACCACCATTCTCACCATAATAGATCGCTCCTCCAAGGCCTGCCATTTAGTACCCCTTCGAAAACTTCCATCTGCCCTCCAGACTGCTCAGCTCTTAATTAAACACGTATTCCGCCTCCAAGGAATCCCCCAGGACATCCTCTCGGACCGCAGTCCCCAGTTTGTCTCCCGCATCTGGAGGGAATGACTGGTGCAAATATCTGCCCTGGGTAGAATATGCCCACACCTCCACCGCCACAGGCCTCTCTCCTTTTGAGATCACCCTGAGCTATCTCCCTGGGCTATGTCCCTCCCCTCCTCCCCATGGAGGAGAGGCAAATTTCTGTCCAATCTGTTAAACATCACATCGACTACTGTAAACAGGTCTGGTCGCAAACAATCCAAAGCCTCACTAACACAGCCCGACAGAATCAGCAGTCGGCAGACCGGAGATGGGTTCCAGCCCCCCAATATCGTGCTGGCCAGCAGGTAGGCTCTCCTCCCGCAGTTTTCTCTCAAGGCTAACCTACCGCAAACTTGCCCCCAGTTTTACTGGCCCCTACACCATCGAGTCAGTTATAAGTCCCACAGCAGTCCAACTCCCCCTCCCTCCCCATTCCCAAATCCATCCTACCTTCCATGTGTCTCAGGTCAAACCCGTCCTCTCCAGCCTCTAGCTGTCTGCTGTGGGCTTCTTTCTTTTCTTTTTTCCCCATTTGACAGGAGGGCGTGGTGCGCTCAGCTGATTCTCATTCCGCGGTGCGGCACTGATTATTTAAGCGGAGGGCGGCCAGCTGATCATTGCCAGAGTGTTAACCTGAGTGGTATGCTTCAGTGGCCACTGTCTCAGACAGCTTTATGTTTCCTTGCACTAATCCTTGCTCTTGTGTTTCCCAGGTTGCCTTACGTCAAAGTCAAGTCCTCTGTCTTCCTTTGGTCTGAAGATCATTCCAGACAAACCCAATTCTGAGGCTTCCTCGGTGGTCCCGAGTCTGGCAAAGGATTCTATCTGACCATCCAGACCCCCTCCAGCCAGCCGCTCTGCCTCTAACAGCCCCGTGGGAAAGTTCTACGTCTTCCACCTGTCAAGCAGATCAAACATCAGCTGATTACCGCTCCTTGTACCAACCGCCCCCCTTATCGGCTTGTTCGATCTGTAGAGTGGTAAGCGTTGCTGCACATTTTAAGATCGTGTGCCAAGACTGGCGTCTAACCTTTCTTCTCTTTAAGTCCTTAGAAAGACCGTGTTCCCACCTTCTACGTCCGTGAGGAGATTCGCCCAAAGCTCCCCGTTCTGTTAAATCCTCCTCCTTTCTAATCAATAAAATTGTGCTGAATCTGCATTTGTCCTCCTGGTTGTTCTTTGCATGTGGGCCAAAGCCATAAAAAACATGACAGAGAGTAAATCTGGAAATTTATAATTTGATCATCTTTCACAAAATGCCTGCAACAACTGTAAAACTGCTGGAGTTCCTCAAGGATTAAATGAAGAAGAAAACTGAGCAAAAGTTCAGGCTTCATATTTACAGGTTCATATCCCTGTGCTACACTGTCATGGTTGCTAGGTAACAGAGGTCTACTTTACACAAGGTTGATTCAGATTTAACAATTATTTCTGATGTCAAGGCCATGTACAGTACACCCCTATAAAGATTGGGACAACCCCAATCAAAAACGTTCAAAAAACAACAAAAAGCAGTCTTTAGTAGCATTCAGCACACACAAGTATACGAATTACATCCATTAATGATGTCATTGCTTTCAGGTTGTGAGCTTCATCTTGTTAGGATGTATGACGTTCTTGTATAAAGGAACCTCTCAGCATGGATCTGAGTAGGACCAGTTTTTCAGTTAAGACGAAAACAGTCTGTAGCTCTGCAGTCCTTCAGCAGTGGATCTCATAAGCTATCTGAGATTCCATAAACACACCTGTGTGGTTGAAAAATATTCCTTCAGCCTCTGATGTGATCATAGGCTCTGCTTCCCCTCCTTCCCCTGCCATTCTTCTCGTGGTTCGGATGTCAATCTCCTGCTCTTGTTTGTTCTGAGGGGCAGTGGGATTTGTAATTTTGCTTGGCCCAATGGAAAGTGTTTGGCTGGTGCTGTCAGATGATGCATGGCAATCCAGATTAGTGGTGGAGACAGCTGTAGGTGGAGCAGGTGTAAACACAGGTTTGGCTCTGTTCAGTACATACATTTCATGGCCTTGCTCGTCCCGGTACTCTTCTAGCTGGGCAAAGGTGGTGGGGCCATCAGAGTAGTCATTCACGTACAGGATGCTCTCCTCCTGCTGGTTAAAATTCACCTTGATCACTTTTGGAATACAGAAATAATTAAAACTTGAGAGGTTCACACTTTTCAGCTATCCTGTTGAATACTTTTTTGTCAGTTTAATTCATAGAAACATGTACATTTTTAAAAAATTGCTGTAGTAGCACCAGGCATTTTCATAAATATTCAGGCAGGTGTTTTTTTTAAAAAAGGTACCATTTATATTATGATTTGTTGTTGCAGTTACTATAGCAGAAATATCTCCTACATCTTACAAAGCAAACTATTTAGATAACAGTAGAGAGTTTAAAAAAGGAAAACAGACATGTTTATGATTCTGTGCCAACTGTGTGCAAAGCTACATCTAAAAGAAAATAATAATGACAAAGTTTAATATTGTTTTGTCCCTCATTTCGAAAGTGAAACTCATTGATTCATTACACAGAGCAAAATATTTCATGCCTCTATTTCTCAGAACTTTGATGATTTTGCTTACAGATAACGAAAACTTCTCTCCTGTGGGAAACATTAAAAGGGGTGATTAGGGATGAGATTATAGCATACTCAGCTAAAATAAACAGGATGAAAAGAAATAAGCTAGAGGAGCTTATTAAAGCAATATCTATGGTTGATGCTCAATACTCTGTCTCCCCTTCCCCCGCGCTCTACAAGACTGGACTTCCAAACAAATAATTTACTATCAACTGAAAAAAAACAGAACGTCTCCAATTAAAATCACGAGGGTATGTTTACAAGCATGGTGACAAGGCTGGACGTTTATTAGCAAATCAACTCAAGTGCCGCTCAGCCTCGCAACAAATCCCACAAATTCACAAAGAGGATGGCACCCTAACTATTGAGCCAGAAGAAATCAAGGACCCATTTGCCTCATTTTACTCGAATCTGTGTACTTCAGAGATGACAAATGATTGCTCTGACATGGAGCATTTCTTCAATAACCTCCAGGCTCCTTCTGTAACAACAGTGCATAGGGCTGAAACCAAGCTTACACTAAACTGTAAGGAAATCATTACTGCAATAAAAGCAATGCAGAGTGGCAAGGCAGGTTCTTTAAAAGGTTCTCTAATAAACTATCAACAATTCTACTTGATATGTTCAATGACTCTGTCCCAAGGATCACTCCCGCAGACATTGACTCAAGCATCAATTACCCTTCTACTTAAGCCAGGTAAAGATAGCAAAGAATGTGGCTCGTACCGACCCATCTCCCTCCTAAACTGTGATGTAAAGATCTTGGCCAAAGCCCTTGCCTTACGCCTTGAAACCACAATGCACGACGTGATATCTGCTGACCTGGTTTTATTTCGGGCCGGCATTCATTCACAAATATCCGTCAGCTCCTAAATGTTATCCACTCTCCTGTGTCCAGTGCGTGGTACCTGAAGTGGTTATCACACTGGACGCAGAGAAAGCTTTTGATCGGGTAGAATGGGGATATTTATTTGCATGTTTAAAGAAATTCGGATATGGCCCTAATTTTGTCACATGGATTCAACTTTTGTATATCTCTCCCAAAGCCTCTGTAATCACGAATGGTAAACGCTCACAATACATCCAGTTTTATGTGCTCCTCATATTATCCACACCCTGAGGAGGTTTGGCGCCCTCTCTGGGTACAAACAACTTCAGTAAAAGTAAATGTTATCCTGTTAATTGACTTGGCTATTCAAATACAGGACGGTGCTCTACCGTTCCATTTGTCTAAAAATGGCTTTAAATACCTGGGCATTAATATTACAAGAGATATGCAGAATCTTTACCAAGAAAACATCTATCAGTTATTTGAGAAAGTTAAATTAGATTTGAAGAAATGGAAACTACTTCACTTATCCTTGACAGGGAAAGTGAACTGTATCAAAATGAACGTGCTCCCCAGATTTCTTTACCTGTTTCAATGTATCCCACTATATCTCCCCAAGTCCTTTGTTAAGTCTATTGATAAGGCTCTAATCTCATTTATATGGAACGGGAAGAAGCCTAATATATGGTTAGAACTGTTAAAGAGGCCTAAAAACCAAGGGGGCTTAGCCCTTCCAAATCTTTGTCACAACTATTGGGCCTCAAATGTAAAAAAAAAAAATCATGTACTGGCTCCACACTCCCGATACAGACTGGTGCCACTTTGAAGCTGTATCTTGCATCTCCACTTCTCTCAGAGCCCTGGTCACTTCCGGCCTTCCCCTCTCTTTCTCGCAATACACTAACAACCCTATGGTCATAAACACCCTCAAAATATGGTCTCAGCTTAGACAAGAGCTTTGGGTTTCAAAACCTTCTCCATCTGAGTCCCATACACAATAATCACCTTTTCCTCCCAGCTAAGGTAGACTCTGAATTTACTTTCTGGCAGAGATGTGGCATTAATAATTTTGAGGACTTGTACATAAATTGTACCTTTGTGAGCTTTGAAGATTTATTGCACAAATCTGACCTCCCTCGGTCCATCTTATTTCAATATTTCCAAGTCCACCATTTCCTTCAATATCATGATCCCAATTTTCCATACATACCATCAATATCTGGTCTAGATAATCTGTTAAAATCTCAGTTTAATTCTAAAAGACTGGTCTCCAGAATCTGTGATAGTACATCCTCTTTTAAAAGCACAACATTAGCAAAGATCAGAGCAGACTGGGTGGATGAGCTGGGAGTGGGCTTGGAAAGGCACACTTGGGAGAACGCTTTACTGAAAGTAAACAGCACTTTCTGTGCCAAGCTAAGCATTATACAATTTAAGGTCCTACATCACATCCACTATTCCAAAGCAAGACTGGCTAAAATATATACTAACACAGTTGCAAGCTGTGACAGAACACATAAGTTCTGGTCATGCCCAGCCCTGGTAACCTACTGGTCTACCATCTTTAAAATGCTGTCAGAAGCACTGAATACTAATCTTCAACCCAACATAGCCATGGCCATATTTGGTGCCACATATAGAAGATATACAACACTAAGGGGAGGCCATAGAAACATAATTGCTTTCACAATGCTGCTTGCACGAAGAAGAATATTATTGTATTGGAAATCCAAAAATTCACCCAAGTTGTGTTTGTGGTTTAGTGACCTGACACACTTCATACAATTAGAGAAAATAAAATGAACTCTAAGGGGGTCCAGGGACAAACCTTTCTCTGTCTGGGGTCCCATATTGACGTATTTAGGTAGACTTAAAACTGAGCCCACTTAATGACCTTCTGGCAGTCATATTGTGTTTGTATCTGTGATTGTGATTGAACCCATGTGTACCATGTCTGGCTTAGTGTATAGCCTCAGTGCTGGCGAGCCAAGGTATATGCTCTTTTTCTTAGGTACACTCATCCGTGTGTGTGTGTGTATATATTTGGATGTATATATGTATGTAAAACTTTTTATTTTACTTTCCTTTTTTTTTCTTTTATAAGTGTTCTTGTTTATTTTTGTATTACCTTCAATTATCTACTCCTGCTGGATTGGTGTCCAACATGTTCTTGGGATGGGGGTTAAAATATAAATATGAGTATCGTGCCTCTTGTAATTGAAATTATATAATGTATCACTGATGCTCAATAAAAAAAGTATATTAAAAAAAAGTAGTCAGGGAAGGCAGATCATCTGCTATTACCATATAACAGATCATGGGTCAATGTGAGCTTCTGAGCTTTCTGTGTCTCTGCTCTGTCTTCTCTAACATAGAAAGTACTCCTGGGTCAATGTGAGCTTCTGAGCTTTCTGTGTCTCTGCTCTGTCTTCTCTAAGCCCCAGTGGGTGGAGGCAGATTACCGTTCACACTAGTTCTGGTTCTGCTGGAAGTTTTCCTTCCTGTTAAAGGGGAGTTTTCCTCTCCACTGTCGCTTCATGCATGCTCAGTATGAGGGATTGCTGCAAAGCCATCAACAATGCAGACGACTGTCCACTGTGGCTCTACGCTCTTTCAGGAGGAGTGAATGCTGCTTGGAGAGACTTGATGCAACCTGCTGGGTTTCCTTAGAGAGGAAACTTTCTCACCAACCTGGAGGATCTGATGGAGTCTGACTTTGGAAAGAGCCTTGAGGTAACATGTGTTGTGAATTGGCACTACATAAATAAAACTGAATTGAATTTTTTGTGCTTTATAACAGTTTATCTGGTCTTCATAAGCACTATTCTGTCTGCCAATGTTAGGTATAATGAACTAAACCATTGTACCAACAGCTAACACCCACCCAGTAGTGGGGGACAACATTTTTAACCAATTATGATAATAAACAGAACTTGACAGCGATGTTTGATAACTAGGATCAAATTAGAATTGAATTGACTTGGAATCTGTCCATTGACTGAACTAAATTGACTTCATTTATAAAGTGCCTTGACACTATGTTTGTTGTGACTTTGTGACTATTGCCCACTTTATAGGATGTATGGGGGATGTAGATAATAAGAGAGGAAACCAAGCATAGTCACCAAAGTATGAAGAGCAGCAAAGCTAGAAAGAACAGCTTAGAAACAGTGTAGTAATTCTAGTCTGATTCATACTGCCAGCACTGCTCATTATACCAACCTTTAACATAACTCTTAACCTTGAACTAATCCTTTTTGCAAATACCTACATCAATATGCAGTATATTTCATAAAAAAGAAATTGTGAAAATCCACCAGAAACATGAGCAATGTGGTTTACTTGTCACATATAATCAATCTCAATTTGACTACTATGGAATTTTTAAATAATACTTCATATAAAAGCATCATAAAAATTAGTTATTAGTTTCAACTGGATACATTGATTCTGAAATACAGTTAAAATGACTTCATCTCATGTTCTGTTGAGAACGCTTGTTGTGCTGATAAGAGGCTGATTAGTTTTGATTGGTATGTGTTGTAATTAGAAGTGCATTGCATTTTTAACTCAAAACTACAAGGTCATTTGACCTGCTGGGTAGATCATAAAATAAATATTTTTTGTCATTTCAAAGTATGCTTTTTCATTTAGACAATATGCACCTTTTCAGCACCATCGGCGTCCTTGTCTCGCTGGTGATGTCGGCTGTAGATCATTGCAACCAGTAGCAGAGCAGTCAAAGCCAGCAGGGAGATGCCCACAGCAATGGCAGTCTGAGTGGCAGCCCCCAGAGCACTGAAGGCCATGCTGCCCAGAGCATACAGGGGCTCTCGGCTTACATCAGAACCCAAAACTAGGCCGTGGTTTCTCAGCCGGGGCCAAGCTGGGGAGAATGGTGAGGAAACCTGAGACCACGAGCCCCAAATTGAGGAAGAAGACGATGAGTTGATGGCAAGCTGAAAGGTCACTCTGGCTACACCTCCTGCATTCCAGGCCTCACATTCATAAAAACCCGCGTGTGCCACAGTCACATTACTGAGAAACAGCATGCCACTGCCAGTGTCGGGATCAAAGAATTCGCCAGCTGTCTTCTGCAGGCTGACTCTGCCTTCAGACGGCTCTTCAGATCCTCTTACATCACCTCCTCCAGTACCCAGCTCCTGAACCAGGCCTCTGGGAGAGTCTACTACTTGACTTTGGGATGCTTTCTTCCAAGTCACCTGCAAACATATATATGGTGGCTTTTATCTTGAGTGCTCTTGCTGGGCAAAGAATAATTATAACACACATACACAAACCTTACTATCAAAACAACCCCAAACATATGATATATGCTTTTTAACCTAGAGTCTACTCAGTGACTGACGCTTTAGGGAGACAGAGGTTTCAAGAAAATGTTATTCAGGTTATCCTTCAATCCATGACCTACACATGCGCTTCAGGCCTACGATCAACTGAAAGATCCATAATCACCTAAAGAAGACCTAAAAGCTCACATGACTTTGGCCTTCAATGATATAAAAGCACAATGGACTCCATCATTTTTTGGGGGGTGGGGGTGGGGAGTAGCAAGTTCAATGCAGAAACCTTGCTGTTTCCTTGCCTCCACAGACGTGGGACACAGAAGTTAGGATTTTTACACATTCCTTGGGGCAAATCTGCTCCAGCTCTTTCATGTCACATGGTTTTCACTTGTGAACAGTGATCTTTAGGTCTAACCACAGACCCTCCATTGGATTGAGGTCTGGACTGAATGTTTCACCTTAAACCACTTAAGTGTTTCTTTAGTATACTATGGGCCATTGTCCTGCTGGAAGGTGAACCTCAATCTCAGTCGCAAATCACAGGCAGACTGACAGGTTTTGCTGAAGAACAGCACCATCCAGCTTACTCTCAATATGGTGCAATTTCCCACTACCTACTGCTCAAAATGTTGTTCATTGGGTGTTGCCATGTGTTCTGTGTGCACCAGATGTAGAGTTTTCCTTGGTGGCTACAAATTCTGCTGTGATGTTCTGCAGCCTCTTCAGGGTGACCTCTAGTCTCTGTGCTGCCTCTCTGATTAATGCCCTCCTGGCCCAGTCTGTGGGTTCTGGTGGGCGGCCTTCTCTTGACAGGTTTTTGTGGTGCCATGTGCTTTCTTTTGGAAGATGATGGTGCTTTGAGCGAACATAAAATATAGATATTTTTCATGATCTCACCCCTACTAGTACGTCTCAACAACTTTAACCCTGATTTGTCTGGAGAGCTCCTTGGTCTTCATGGTATGATGCCTCTAGCTTAGTGGTGCTGCAGCCTCTGGGGGTTTTCAGAAAAGGCGAGTTTACACTGAAATATCATGTGACACTTCGATTGCAAACAGGTGGACTTCATTTCACCAATTATGGGACTTTTGAAGGTAATTGGTTGCACCGGAACATTTTAGGGGCAAAAGCTGGATATTTTTACTAACCATCTGAATAGGATCACAATGATATGCAGCAGTCAGTTTATGTACTTAAACGACATGCAGTCTACCTCTGTTCTGTTGTTTTTTGGCCTGATTGGCTGTTATTCTTCCTCCTTTATCTGCAGGACTCAACACAAGCTGCAACACTTGCTACAACTCTAATCACCAGACTGGGACTCTGCCTTTATATACCTGCCTCTCAGCCAGATCATCCATTAGTCTTTGTGTTAGTAAGCTGTCCTGCATTCATAGTTTGCGTCACTGTTCTGATGACCTTCCTTGTTTTGGATTCCCTGTTTTGCCTTGTCCTTGCTGAACACCTCATCAGCTCACTGATACTGGACATGACCTGAACTGTTTTTGACCTCCATTGCTGCCTTGCCTCCAGAACTATTCTGCCTGTTCCTGCTGGATCTGTTTATGACCCCTGCCTATCTCACGTTTCTGCTCTCTGCCTCCTGTCTGTTCAGGCTGTCTTCAATTCTGCCAGTTTGCTTATCACCTTGGACTCTTGCCTGCTATTACCACTCGTTTGTTTGTTTTATTTTACAATAAACTATTTAAGTGCAACATGTGTTAGCCGTGTCTGGCTGAAGCATCAGGTGACGAGCTCCTGTGCATAACACTTAAATTCCTCTCTCAGCCTCCCATAACCTCATTTTTGATAATACCAAAATTTTAATTTTTTAAATGTCTTCCAATTTACTGATATTTGTGGTATTTCATTAAGAGGTATAGATGCAAACAAAAATGTGATTAATGCATACACATTTCTGCTGCTAGACCTAACTGAATGTTGAAAAAAGTAACCTTACTTGAGGCCGAGGATAGCCAGAGGCATGGCAGGACACCCTGAGGCTCTCTCCCAGATGCACTGCCAACCTTCTTGGTTCCAGCTGAACTACTGGAGGGATACAAACTAGGCTGTTTAGTGGGACTTCCACAAGGCTGAGACGGGAGAGACGTGGTGGCTCATTGCAGACCATCCGACGTTCCGCAGAGCTGAGCAGACGCTGACCATCCTCATCAATCCAGCTCCTCAGCCAGTGGAGAGCACAATCACAGCGCCAAGGGTTATCTGCAACGAAGGAAGACAGAAAACTAATTATG
Source organism: Fundulus heteroclitus (assembly GCF_011125445.2). Taxonomy (NCBI): domain Eukaryota; kingdom Metazoa; phylum Chordata; class Actinopteri; order Cyprinodontiformes; family Fundulidae; genus Fundulus; species Fundulus heteroclitus. Next base: position 3,038,920 of record NW_023396868.1, read on the forward strand.
CTGAATCATAAGACTTCCTAATTTGGGCAGAACTCCAAATGTTAATGAGTGGGCACTAGGGCTTAATATTTTTGGCTAAATGCTGAAATACAATATTTATCTCAATATGTTTTACGTTTTTATAATGTGATTATAAAAAGGCATCTCTGAATCAAAGCTTTATCCAAAGTATTTCACAAGCACATTTTTTAACAAATAGCTGTAGATAAATATGAGAAACAGCTAAAGAATAATCTACTGGAATACACAAAAGTATATTTCTAATGCAACATAGACCATCTCGATATAAACTATTTAGACTCATTCTTTATTGCTTTAAAAATATAAATATATATTTTAAATCTATACACAAACATGATTACCTCGTCCTCAGTAAGTGAGGCAGCGTTGGAGGAATCTTTAGAACCTGCGCAGTGTTTGAACTGTTTAGAAGCAGTAGAGCTTTCTGAGCTATCTAAAATTTTAGCTTCATCTAAACCTTCTACCTATATGTTAGACCCAATCCCAACCAAGTTGTTTAAAGAGATATTCCCTTTAATCAGTGGTCCTATTTTAGACATGATTAATCTATCCTTAGTAAATGGATATGTACCACAGGTTTTTAAAGTAGCTGTTATTAAACCTTTACTTAAGAAACATTCTCTTGATCAAGATGAGTTAGTAAATTACAGACCTATATCTAATCTTCTTTTCTTATCTAAAATTCTTGAGAAAGTAGTTGCTAATCAACTTTGTGAGTTTCAGTCAGGCTTCAGAGCTCATTATAGCACTGAAGCAGCTCTGGTGAAGCTCACTAATGATATTCTCATGGCCTCAGATAATGGACTTGTGTCTATACTTGTCCTGTTAGATCTCAGTGCTGCATTTGATACAGTTGATCACAATATTCTCCTACAAAGACTTGAACATACTGTAGGGATTAAGGGAAAAGCATTAGGCTGGTTTAAATCTTATCTGTCGGACAGATTCCAGTTTGTTCATGTTAATAATAAATCTTCCTCAAACTCTAGGGTCACCTGTGGAGTACCACAGGGTTCAGTCCTTGGACCAATTCTCTTTACTATATATATGCTTCCGATCAGCAAAATTATCAGACAGCATGGGATTAATTTCCACTGTTATGCTGATGACACTCAGCTATATTTATCCATAAATCCTGATGAATCCAATCAGTTACTTCGACTGCAGTCATGTCTTGATGACATCAAAAGCTGGATGACTTTACATTTCCTGCACTTAAGTTCTGACAAGACAGATGTTGTAATCTTTGGACCAGAGTCCTCAAAAAATAAAGTTCTTAATTAATCACTTAATCTGGATGGCATTAACTTGGCCTCTGGTAATAAAGTAAAAAATCTTGGTGTTGTTTTCGACCAAGACATATCATTTAAATCCCATATTAAACAGGTTTCCAGAGTTTCCTTTTTTCACCTCAGGAATATCGCCAAAATTAGAAACATTCTGTCCAGGAGTGATGCTGAAAAACTAGTCCATGCATTTGTTACTTCAAGGCTGGACTATTGTAATTCTTTACTATCAGGAAGTCCACAAAATGCAGTTCAAAGCCTTCAGCTGATCCAAAATGCTGTAGCAAGAGTTCTGATGAAAATCAACAAGAGGGATCATATTTCTCCTGTTTTAGCTTCCCTTCACTGGCTTCCTGTTAAATCAAGAATAGAATTTAAAATTCTTCTTCTAATGTATAAAGCCCTTAATAATCAAGCTCCATCATATATCAGAGCTCTGATTACCTCGTATGTTCCTAACAGAGCACTTCGCTCTCAGACTGCAGGTCTGCTGGTGGTTCCTAGAGTCTCTAAAAGTAGAATGGGAGGCAGATCCTTTAGCTATCAGGCTCCTCTCCTGTGGAACCAACTCCCAGTTTTGGTCCGTGAGGCAGACACCCTGTCTACTTTTATGACTTATCTTAAAACTTTCCTTTTTGACAAAGCTTATAGTTAGAGTGGCTCATGTTACCCTGACCTACCTATGGGGATGTGTTCTATGGGCTTAGGCTACTGGAGGACATCAGGATCTATTTTTCTCACTCTATCGAGTTCTACTGCTCTCCAATTTGCATTGCTTGTCATCATTTCTGCTTTTAACTTTTTGTTCTCTCTCTTTTTTCTTCATAGTAGGTACACCTGGTCTGACGTTCTGTTAACTGTGACATCATCCAGAGAAGACGGCTCACCCGCTACTACCATTTAATGTAGAACAGATTACTAGATCAATGTGTGCTTCTGTGCTTTTTTTGTCTCTCTTGTTGTGTCTCTGTTCTGTCTTCTCTAAACCCCAGTCGGTCGAGGCAGATGACCGTTCATACTGAGCCTGGTTCTGGTTCTGCTGGAGGTTTTCTTTCCCGTTAATGGGGAGTTTTTCTTTCCACTGTCGCTTCCTGCTTGCTCAGTATGAGGGATTGCTGCAAAGCCATGGACAATGCAGACGACTCTCCCTGTGGCTCTACGCTTCTCCAGGAGTGAATGCTGCTTGTCGGTACTTTGAAGCAATCAAAGGACATTATATAGGACATTATATAGGACATTTCTGACCAATCTGTATAATATGATTGATTTTGACTTTGTAAAGTGCCACGAGATGACATGTTTCATGTATTGGCGCTATATAAATAAAATTTAATTGAATTGAATTGAATTTTACATTGCCCAGCCCTACTGGACGCTGTCAAAAAAATGACCAAATAACCAGATTGCTTTACTTTAAATGCTCTGTTGGTACGTCATGCTGGAATATATGATGGCGCTTTTTGAACTGGTACTTCTGTCATGCATAAGAAAAGACATTACACTCACCGGCCACTTTATTAGGTACACCTGTCCAACTGCTCGTTAACACTTAATTTCTAAGCAGCCAGTCACATGGCGGCAACTCAGTGCATTTAGGCATGTAGACATGGTCAAGAGAATCTCCTGCAGTTCAAACCGAGCATCAGTATGGGGAAGAAAGGTGATTTGAGTGACTTTGAACGTGGCATGATTGTTGGTGCCAGAACGGCTGGTCTGAGTATTTCAGAAACTGCTAATCTACTGGGATTTTCACGCACAACCATCTCTAGGGTTTACAGAGAATGGTCCGAAAAAGAAAAAACATCCAGTGAGCGGCAGTTCTGTGGGCGGAAATGCCTTGTTGATGCCAGAGGTCAGAGGAGAATGGCCAGACTGGTTCGAGCTGATAGAAGGGCAACAGTGACTCAAATAACCACCCGTTACAACCAAGGTGGGCAGAAGAGCATCTCTGAACGCACTAGTACGTCGAACTTTGAGGCAGATGAGGCTACAGCAGCAGAAGACCACATCTGGTGCCACTCCTTTCAGCTAAGAACAGGAAACTGAGGCTACAATTTGCACAAGCTCATCGAAATTGGACAATAGAAGATTGGAAAAACGTTGCCTGGTCTGATGAGTCTCGATTTCTGCTGCGACAGTCGGATAGGTAGGGTCAGAATTTGGCGTCTACAACATGAAAACATGGATCCATCCTGCCTTGTATCAACGGTTCAGGCTGGTGGTGGTGGTGTCATGGTGTGGGGAATATTTTCTTGGCACTCTTTGGGCCCCTTGGTACCAATTGAGCATCGTTGCAACGCCACAGCCTACCTGAGTATTGTTGCTGACCATGTCCATCCCTTTATGACCACAATGTACCCAACCCATGATGGCTACTTTCAGCAGGATAATGCGCCATGTCATAAAGCTGGAATCATCTCAGACTGGTTTCTTGAACATGACAATGAGTTCGCTGTACTCAAATGGCCTCCACAGTCACCAGATCTCAATCCAATAGAGCATCTTTGGGATGTGGTGGAACGGGAGATTCGCATCATGGATGTGCAGCCGACAAATCTGCGGCAACTGTGTGATGCCATCATGTCAATATGGACCAAACTCCCTGAGGAATGCTTCCAGCACCTTGTTGAATCTATGCCACGAAGAATTGAGGCAGTTCTGAAGGCAAAAGGGGGTCCAACCCGTTACTAGCATGGGGTACCTAATAAAGTGGCCGGTGAGTGTATATCCACTGTAGGAATGTTAAGTATTGAACACATCAGCACATTTCTCAGTTTAAATAATTCTAATAGGGTCCCTCACATGAAATTCACACCAAATATCAACGACAACCCAAGTAATCCACACACAAAGTCAAAGCAAATTGATCCAGAAATTGACTTTTTGTGGAATGACAGGAGCAAATTACACAGAAACAGAACCTACACAGAAAGAAGCACCTCTACAGCTGCTATGTACAAGTCAACATCAGCTTGTTTAATATTAACCTATTGGCCTAGAAAAAGAGTTTTCATTGCCAAAGTATTGCAGAGAGGTACAACTTTTAAAAGCATAGTGAGAAAACATTTAACTGCTGCAAAACATTACTACAAGTGGCAATGGTTACAGCTGCATTTCTAAACTTCAGAATGTTCCACTCGGTCCTGTTGAAGACATAATCCAAAAATGGAAAGGCCATCAATTCACCATAAACTAGCCAGCTGAACTCTTCTGTTGTCATTGCACACACCATTTAGGCTGTTGTAAAATCAGCCTAACAGCGTATTGGCAGACACTGGGCACCCTTTCCACAGGGTTTCCCCTACCGACATATTCACATCTGACCAAATTGTTGAACTTCTTCTGGCAGCACCGCACAAAAATGTCTCCTCCTTGCAGCCGAACATGACCCACATAAAGAGCTGCTCCTGGAAGTTTTAACGTCTGCTAAGATGTGGAGAACAGCCAGAAGAAAACATGTGACCCTCTTTATAGACAAGATAAACACAAAACCGTTGTTCAGTAGAACAGGCAGACAGACACATTTTGTTAAATGTGGAACAGTGCTACAACAGATGTTTGACAGCATAAAAAGGTCAGTACAGCCCTTGAATCTGCATCAGTGAAATTGTAAACCTCCTGGACAACATAAGCTAACGCTAACTGTTATTAGCTTGATGGGCAGGCCGATGACGGGGTTCTGTTGGTCTATGCTCCCCCTTCAAGCTGCACCACACAACACTCTAAACTGAAGCAATGAAACAACAAACCAGTGCCCACCCCCGCATATTTGCCAATACACTGACAAAAAAAATCCTGGTGAAGACCCTGATCACCCTAAAAACATCATGCTGTGGGCTGTCTTACAGCCTATGGTTATACCGGACTTCATATAACTGAAGGACGGATGAATAGAAAAAATATCCTGAGACATTCTTAATGAGAATCTCATGATGAAATCTGTAGATTTACAAATAAGACAATGATCCCAAACACGGAACCATGGAAACTACCTTTTTTGTAATCACAACTTTAACGCGTCCCCTGTATGGAGAAACTAACCACATACATTGCTCATGACTCTGCCAATTCTTCCACAAAAAGCATTCTGTGTGTTGAATACTGATTTGACCCCCTGTATATTTGTAATGATCAAAAAATCTAGTCTCACCTGTGATACGCAGCACCTGCAGGCTTACAAGAGGCCTCAGTGATGCAGGACCAATGGTGTGAAGGTTATTCCTGCTTAGGTCCAGCAGAGCTAGAGAGGTCAAACCAACTAGGGCATGGTCTGCTATCATTTCGATGCTGTTCTGCTGCAAGTGGAGCTCCTGTAGACGCTGGAGATATATGCAGACTTTACATGAGGAACAGGAGACATAAGGTTCTATTTTAAACATAGTATGTAATAATTTCAGATCAATGAATTTTACTCTTGCTTCACTTCCTGTATTTGTTCTTTTATGCTTTTCCAAACTACACAGTCCTCTGTTTTGACTTTTGCATGAACTGGTTTTTGGTGGCAAACCAGATTTTGTGACCATCTGATACTGTTGATTCTGAATAGCTTAATCTGATCCAGAAGAAACTATACATAAACTGAGATTCTCCAACAGCTGTTATCGAAAAGTTAGATTATAATGTAATTTTATGGAAAGGTTTTAAACCTAAGCTGGTCGTTACAACACTTCACCGTTCCATACAGGTAAAAGAAAGTGAATGATGAAAATATCAGCATGTTACAACATGTTTATTGGAAAAGTGCATATCATATCATTGCATTCTGATATGTTTTACTTGTAAACCCTGGAAGGTGTAGTCCAGTAGGCGTGTGATGTCATTTCCTGACAGGTACAGGATGCGGAGCTGTTCCAGCCCCTGAAGCATGTTAGGTGTTAGCAGGTGGATCCGGTTCCCATTCAATGCGAGCTCCAACAGCTGGCTTTGGTCATGAAAAGAGCCAGGCTCCACACCGGAGATGCTGTTGTTCTGGAGGAGGAACAGAAATGGGAAAGCAAACTAAAATGCTTGATTGATTGATTGGTTGGCGTCACTTCCTGTTTGGGGTAAGGCGTATTGTGTCACTTCCTGTTGTCACGGTGTGAATCAAGGTCTGTTGCTCCAGACTATCTCGCTTTTATCTTTAATCTCTTTGCTGTAACATCTGTTTCTAACACATAAGCACCTTTAAAACAGTCTATGTTGCTGCACATCACATTTGGGAACTCCTCGTGTTTCACACGGTTTGCTTTTCTCGGCATGGTAAGGGGGCACTAGACTAACTTTAGCCTAGCTTTAGCCTCACAATGGCTTCTTCCCCTACTCTTCCATCCGCTTCTGTGTCTCTGCCTAAGTTTCCCCCCATCTCCTGCTCTCTGTGTCAGATGTTTAGTTACTCCTCTGCCTCCTTTAGTGATAATGGTACATGTAATAAATGCAAACCACGCCGGCTGGGTGACTAGATTCCAGACCCCAGGTCACCACCAATCCGTCTGCGTTCCTTTTTTTTTTTTTTTTTTCCCAGTGTCCTGTCTAGCAATGTGGCAATAGGAATTGATGTCTCAATGCCAGATAGAGCTCGACAGATTTTGCTTTCACAAGTGGAGCGAACAGCTTTCGCCATAGTATTCCGCTTGATTTATGCATGTAAATAGCTTTATTGTGATTCCTGCAGGGATAATTTCAAATTCTATGGACATTACAATGGGAAAGTAAAGGAAGAACAAGACGAGAAAAAAAGAAAGAGAAAAGGTGAAAGAAAGAAGAGATAAAAGGGAGAGAATGATAAAACGTTCTCCGTCTGCTCCATCACCTGGAAAGAGAGATGCAAAAAGAACAGCACAACTAACACACATAAAGTAACAGATACAATCAAGAAACACCTTGATGTCATTGCTAAATCATATGTATTATTATTTAAGCTGACATGTGTAAAGTGATACCTGAAAAAAGAAAGTGAAAGAAAATAAATAAATAAATTACAGGCTTTCTGTATATGAGTGAACACTTAATACCTGGAACCCTGCACCTGTGGGAGTTTGTGAGAGTGCACTAGTTTAGGTGAAAATTATCCAGAAGGAAATAGCTTGATAGTGGTTGTGGAGAAACAAAGGCCCGCCTTCCCCAAGCACAGAGGCAGGGGTCAGGGGACCCATAACCCCGGACTCCCAAAGCAGTGCGCCCAAGAGGGGCCATCACAGGAAATCTGCAACCCCCCATCCCCCAGCCACTGCAATGCCGACGCCCCCAAGAGCCGCGGGGACGAGCCCATGGGCTCCACCGGCAGCCAGCTGCGCTGAAGTGGTCCCGGCCATGGGCCCTGAGGGCCAGAAGCCCCAGGGGCACCCCGCCACCGTGGGGCCAGGCCCCGCGAAGCTGCCACCGGGAATGGGCCGGCACCCACCCGGGAAGCCGCCCCAAACCCAAGGACCGTCAATGCGCCAGAGGGCCAAGGCGCCTGCCAGCGCAACGGAGGAGGGCAGGACGTGGGGGGATGGGCTCCGCACCTAGCGGAGGCTTGAGATGTTCTTGGGAGAGGGAGCGGACCGGACCCATACCTGGAAGAAAAACTCATTCACACCATCCCTCCCTAGTGCCCCACTCACATCACACATAGACTTACAAAAAAAAAGATGCTGTACACACATTCCCACATAACACTTGCATCCAAACCCCCTCCCTCCACCACCTTACCCTAGCCACCCCTGCCCCCCACCCTTTCTGGGGGGAGCAGAGGTGTCAGCCCCAGACCTGGCAAGCCGCTGACTACCCATAGCAGCCCCCAGCCAAGACCCCGGACACAGTGGCCCGCACCTCCTCCAGGCCCCAGACTACTTGCCGCCATCGGAGACGAGGGTGTGCAAAAGACCTCAATCCTCCCTACGCCCGCTCAGATGTTGTGTTGTTACATGTTGTTCTCGTGTGTTTAAAACTGGGAGCGCCGAAGAGGGTGCAGGGCACAGCCCACCCCCCCTCTGGAAGGAAGCTGGTGCCAGCGCACCCCCTCCAAGCAACTGCCCAGAACCCTCAATGTCTAAATGCGAGAGGAGGTGAAGGGATCCGTCCGAGGCGAGCCCCACCTGGAGAAGGGGGCCCCGCCAGCGGCACCACCGTAGCCCGGGGGCCAGGGAGAGGCCGCAGGGCCCGCCAGCCAACCACCCACCAGGCCCAAAACCTCCACCCCCCAGCCCACCCACCAAGCCTACTGGCTTAACCCCCCCCCCCCCAAAAAAAAAATAAAAAAGTAATTAAATGAGAGGGGGGACCCTGGCCAGCCAGCCTGCACGAGCCATCCCAAACTCACTCCACCCCCCTGGCGAAACCCGCACCGGGAGACTACCCGGACCAGAACCGGACACAAGCCCACCAGAATGTCCACCCCCATACATGCGACAGTAGACTTCCAGGCTAGGTAAGTCCCTACGCAAATCTGAAATCATGATATTATTGCACATTTCCTGTTCTATATCTAACCAAGGCTCATCTAGATGACTATTTTTTATCCATTTAGAGATGTATTGTAGCCTATTTGCTAAGTAATAGTTATGGAAGTTAGGCAAATCTAATCCTCCTCTGTCTTTAGTCTTCTGTATTGTCTTTAAGCTAATACATGGGGGTTTATCTTTTCAAAGAAATTTAGAAATGGCAGAGTCTAGAGATTTAAACCAGTCGGATGATGGTTTATTGGGGATCATTGAAAATAAATAATGAATTCTAGGTAGGACCATCATTTTTATTGAAGCTACCCTACCCATAAGTGAGATTGGAAGCGATTTCCATCTTTCAAGGTCCTCTTCTATCCTGTTTAAAAGTGGGGTGTGGTTAAGTTTTAGTAAATCAGTTAATTTAGACGACACAGTAATACCTAAATATTTAATATTTCCTCATTGCATTTGTAAATCTAGGGAGTTTTCCAGAGAGCAATTAATTGACAGTACCGTAGACTTAGACCAGTTTAAAGAGTAATCTGATACTTTAGAGAAAGAATCTAGTATTCTAATTACTTGTAAAAGAGAATTATTTGAATGCTGGAGATAAAGTAATACATCATCCGCATAGAGACTAATCTTGTGCTCTATTTTCATGCATTTTATACCTTTTACAGCTTTTGTTTGTCTGATTGTTGCTGCTAGAGGTTCTATAAAGATGGCAAAAAGTGATGGAGAAAGCATCCTTGCCTGGTGTCCCTCTGTAGACAAAAACTGGAATATATTTGATTATTTGTCCTGACACAGGCTGTTGGAGAACTGTATAAGATTTTTAACCAATTTATGAAAAAAATGCCAAAACCGAATTTATGTAGAGTAGCGATTAAAAATATCCAGTTTACTCTATCAAATGCTTTTTCTGCGTCTAAAGACAATATATTGGTTTTAATGTTTTTACTGTAGGAATAATCAATTAAATTAAGTAATCTGCGTGTATTTGTGGATGACTGCCTTCCTCTGATGAAACCAGTTTGATCTGGATGTATTATGAGCGGAGTTACTTTGTCTAATCTTTTTGCAAAAGCTTTACAGATTATCTTAATATCCACATTAATTAAGGATATGAGACCCGTCTGCGTTCCTAACAAATTTTCCCCACTCAGTGACACACCCACTGAGAAGCCGATCCTGGTGATTGGCAGCTTCATAATCAGAAATGTGGCACTAGAGACATCAGGGACCATAGTTAAATGCCTGCCAGGGGCCAGAACGGACGACATCAAATCCTACCTGAAACTGCTGGCTAAGGATAAGCATAAATACAGTAAGATTGTTATTCACGCTGGCAGTAAAGACACCCGGTTACGCCAATCGGAGATCACTAAAGTTGGTGTTGCTTCGGTGTGTAAGTTTGCTAAAACAATGTCGGATAATTTTCTCTGGTCCCCTGCCTGATCTGACCAGGAATGACATGTTCAGCCGCATGTCATCATTCAACCGCTGGTTGTCTAGGAGACGGCATCCATGGTAAATGGCTTGTACTTGTATAGTGCTTTTAACTAGTCTTGACGACCTCCAAAGCACTTTACACTACAGTTCAGTCATTCACCCATTCACACACACATTCACACCCTGACGGTGGTGAGCTATGTAAGTAGCTACAGCTGCCTTGGGGCAGACTGACAGAGGCGAGGCTGCCATGCACCAGCGCCACCGGGCCCTCCTACCACCGCCAGCAGGCAATGCGGGTGAAGTGTCTTTCCCAAGGACACAACGACAGAGACAGTCAGTGCGGGGGATCGAACCGGCAACCCGCCAATTGCAAGACGAACTCCCTAACCTCCATCAGAATCCATCCCACTTTGGATGATGCAGCTCTTCTTTCTAGGGATCTGGCTGGATTTATTAGCTCTCCTAAATGCTGACAACCCAGGGTCCAGACCATGAAGCAGAGCCGTAGTTTAACACACCTCTATGCAGCTTCTGTACTGTTCCCCACCCATTATCCTATTGAGACGGTGTCTTTCCCACGGCCAAAACTGAATAGATCAAAAACTGATCTAAAAGGAACAAATTATAAAAATCTAATAAAATTCAATACCGCTCTCCTTGAAACAAAAAATAAAACAATTACATGTGGTCTATTAAATATAAGGTTTCTCCCTCCAAAGACTTTAGTTAATGAATTGATTTCTGATAATCAGATTGATTTATTTTGTCTCACAGAAACCTGGGTACAAGAGGACTACGTTAGTATAAATGAGTCAACTCCCTCCAGTTATTCAAATTTCAACATTCCCAGATCTACAGGAAGAGGAGGAGGAGTGGCAACCATCTTTCAGTCTGATTTACTAATTAGTCCGAGGCCAATTAATAACTACAGTTCTTTTGAACATTTAACCCTCAGTTTCCCTCATCTAAATTGCAAAGCAATAAAACCTCTTCTGTTTGTAGTTTTGTATCGTCCACCATGCCCTTACACTGAGTTTTTGGATGAGTTGTCAGATTTCTTATCTGATTTGGTGTTAAATACTGATAAGGTTATTATAGTGGGGGATTTTAACATTCATGTTGACACAGAATGTGATAACCTTAGCGTAGCCTTTAAAACTATCCTAGATTCAATTGGTTTTGCTCAAAATGTGCATAAACCGACGCACTCTTGGCTCCATACTTTAGACCTTGTGCTGACATATGGCATCGATTGTGACGAATTAACAGTATTTCTTCACAACCCTGTCCTATCTGATCATTTTTTAATAACATTTGACTTTAATCTAACTGAGTTCTCCACCCCCAAAAGAGGGTTCCATTATAGATCTTCATCGGATAATGCTGTATCAAACTCTAAAGAGTCTGTCCCCCTTTTAATATCTTCAGTATTGCAGAAATACCCTGCAGATGGCAGCAATGTTGTTTCTTCCCATTCACAAATAGATGTCTTTGTTAATGGTGTGACTTCCTCATTGCGTTCTGCATTAGACAATGTAGCTCCCTTGAAAAAGAAGGTGATTATTCACAGGAAGCTGGCTCCCTGGTTTAATTCAGAGCTGCGTTCCTTGAAGCACAATGTTAGGAAATTGGAGAGAAAATGGCGCTCTACACACCAAGAGGAATCCTACCTAATCTGGAGGGACAGTCTATTCTTCAATAACAAGACCCTTTGCAGAGTTGGAGCAGCATATTTTTCATCATTAATTGAGGAGAATAAAAATAATCCTAGATTTCTCTTCAGTACAGTTGCCAAACTTACTAAGAGTCACAGCTCCGTTGATCCATCCATTCCCTTAGCTCTTAGCAGTAATGACTTTATGGGATTGTTCATAAATAAAATAGATGCCATTAAAAATAAAGTAATTGGCATCCTCCCAAACATGATTACCTCGTCCTCAGTAAGTGAGGCAGCGTTGGAGGAATCTTTAGAACCTGCGCAGTGTCTGAACTGTTTAGAAGCAGTAGAGCTTTCTGAGCTATCTAAAATTTTAGCTTCATCTAAACCTTCTAGCTGTATGTTAGACCCAATCCCAACCAAGTTGTTTAAGGAGATATTCCCTTTGATCAGTGGCGCTATTTTAGACATGATTAATTCAATTCAATTAAATTTTATTTAGATATTTTCTTTGTCTCAGAAAATCTAAATAAGGGATCTTTAACTCAAGTTTAAAGGTGTTATTTTTTACCAAGACATGTCATTTAAATCCCATATTAAACAGGTTTCCAGAGTTTCCTTTTTTCACCTCCGAAATATTGCCAAAATTAGAAACATTCTGTCCAGAGGTGATGCTGAAAAACTAGTCCATGCATTTGTTACTTCAAGGCTGGACTATTGTAATTCTTTACTATCAGGAAGTCCACAAAATGCAGTTCAAAGTCTTCAGCTGATCCAAAATGCTGCAGCAGGAGTTCTGATGAAAATCAACAAGAGGGATCATATTTCTCCAATTTTAGCGTCCCTTCATTGGCTTCCTGTTAAATCAAGAATAGAATTTAAAATTCTTCTTCTAACGTTTAAAGCCCTTAATAATCAAGCTCCATCATATATCAGAGCTCTGATTACCCCGTATGTTCCTAACAGAGCACTTCGTTCTCAGACTGCAGGTCTGCTGGTGGTTCCTAGAGTCTCTAAAAGTAGAATAGGAGGCAGATCCTTTAGCTATCAGGCTCCTCTCCTGTGGAACCAACTCCCAGTTTTGGTCCGTGAGGCAGACACCCTGTCTAAGACTAATCTTAAAACTTTCCTTTTTGACAGAGCTTATAGTTAGAATGGCTTATGTTACCTCTATAGTTATGCTGCTATAGGCTTAGGCTACTGGAGGACATCAAGGCCTATTTGCAGTGTGCGATTTGCAAAAAAAACCAGGGGGGGGGGGATTATTTCCAAAGTTTTATTAATGAATAAAAGTTTTATTAATAATGGTTAGCTAGCAGGTGCTCTTTCAGATAGATAGCTAGATTTTGTAGGTTAAACTATTGTTTTTAAACTTGCGGCATCTACTGTCGGGACTCGGGAGTGGGTATTGGTTTACTTTAACCGCTTTGAGCAGAAAACGTAATAATACTGTTTAAAAACAAACAACAAAATTAATTTACAAATGTGAAGGACACAAGACATGTATTAATATAAATCCATAATATTCAGGGGTTAAAGCAAAAATAATTAATTTGACTGAAAAATGTTTCTAGTCAGCCCATATATTCCGTGGGCGTCATGCCACCTTAGTAACCTCATTTGCTTATTGTGCAAAGTCCACTTTAGCCAAATTTGACAGTTCCATTGACAATTCCTGTATCTCTCCACCTTTCGGCTTCAGAGCCTTGGTGCCATCCTGGACAGCCCTCTCCATAATCTCCTTCACTTTCCACATCATTAACATCACCTGGTTAACTTTCATATTTGCAGCATCAAGCAAGTTCTTCCTTCGCACTTTTGCCAAACTGGTTCACAGTCCACTCACCTTTGCACTTAACAATTTCAAAACCCTCCATAAACTGCAGCTAATTCAAAAGACAGCAGCTTGCATCATTACATCATCTTCTTCACACCTGTACATTAACTCCACTGTAACATTCAATATAAATCAATCCTATATACTCTGTGTCCCCACCTCTCGCTCATTGACTGCTGGAGATGGTCAACAGCCCCTCCACGACCTTCTTTGTTACAGAAAAGCGCAGGTGAAATAATATTTATGATTTTCTTTTTACTTTTTCCGAATCAGACCTAGTCAAACCGGGACATTGTTTCACATTCCGACACTCCTTCTTCTTAAAAGAAAAGCGCGTCATGCTAAATGGGGTACCGCGCGCGAGCTATTTTTAGAAACACAACGTCACGATGACGTCACATCACGTGGTACGCAGTGGGGCAAACTCCGGAAACCCGTCGCTGTTTTGCTCTAAAAGAGACGTGCGTTACCCTTGCTTTTACTCGGTAAAACGACTGCTTTTTCCAAATCTAAGACCATGGTTTTTAAACATTGTTGCTATGGAACGTGCAACAGCGACTCGAGGTACGCTGATCGGCCGCATATGAAGGATGTTTTCTTCAAGACTGCCAAGGAGAAATGTGTGCGCTGGGTACACCGGTGCGGTCAGCCTACACAACAGTTCAACCCGGAAAAAGTTACCAAATTCAAGTACATATGTAGCAAGCATTTTGTTGGAGGAAAGGGCCCAACCGAATAACATCCTGACCCAATTCCAGCGACATCAAGTCAAGGTAAGAGTATTTTGGTGGCCGACATGTTAATAAAGTAGCGCCTGCTACCATGACAGCATATAGGCTATCATGGTAGCAGGCGCTAACATGATAGCCTGCTACCAGGATAGCTTACTCAAAAACATTTCAAATGAGACAAACATTAAACATATACCCATTCTTGGACGGTGATTGCAAACAACAACAAAAAAAAAACGGCCGACGCTGCCATGATCGCCGCGCAGGAAAAAAAAACAAAGCTTACCGTTCATCAACTCGGCCAGTTTTCCAGTCTTTTTAAGCCCTCGAACCTCAAGCCATCGTTTGAGCTGAAGGTTGGTGTGTACTTCGACAGTGCGACCAGTAAACCGTGTGCCTGGGACATCGTCTTGGGAAAGTTTAACGGCTGTAAAGTCGGTCATATTGCTGTTTCTGTTGCGCTTGTAATAGCTGGGTCATCCGTGCTTTCTCTCCTGTATGCCCTACCTAAGCGGCAAAAGGGGCGTTGCTCTTGAGACGGTGACGTCACGTGCGCGGTACCGCATTAGCCGAGCTACAGCGTTACTCTTTCAGTTTTAAATAAAACAGCAACAGACACATTTACCGAGAGAAGTTGTTGTCAGCTGTTTTATGCACTGAACTTTCTGACCTGCTGGTTTACATAAATCTAAAGAAAACCTTTGACTACCACTACTTTCATTCATGCATCTGTGGTCAGTTTGAGATTTTCTTTTAAAAGTTAAAATGATTGAACACCGATAAACCTCAGACTGGTAGATTTCCGCTTTGCAAAGACTCGCCCCACTCTCCTTCTGATTGGCTAATGTCCTAGCTCTGCCAGATTTCATTGGTTGAGCGGAGCTTCTGTTTAAAATCTTGAATAAAAAGTCTACACGGAACATTTTGCGCTCATTTTCCAAATGACGAAAGTCCCTCACAGTGACGGAGAACATTAAACCCCTGATAATATTACTGATTCAGATCAGAAGGGGGAGGAATGTATTCCCCCCAGGAATAAAACATGAATGACCAGAGGGGGGGACGTCACAACCGGAGGGGGGGGAAATCCCCCCCATCCCCCCCAGCAAATCGCACCCAACCCTTTTTGTCTCACTCTGCTGAGTTCTACTGTTCTCCAGTTTTGCATCGCTTGTTGTCATTTCTGCTTTTAACTTTTTGCTCTCTCTCTTTTTTCTTCATAGTAGGTACACCTGGTCTGGCGTTCTGTTAATTGTGACATCATCCAGAGAAGACGGCTCACCCGCTACTACCATCTAATGTAGAACAGATTACTAGATCAATGTGTGCTTCTGTGCTTTTTTGTCTCTCTTGTTGTGTCTCTGCTCTGTCTTCTGTAACCCCCAGTGGGTCGAGGCAGATGACCGTTCATACTGAGCCTGGTTCTGCTGGAGGTTTTCCTTCCCGCTAATGGGTGAGTTTTTCTTTCCACTGTCGCTTCCATGCTTGCTCAGTATGAGGGATTGCTAGCAAAGCCATGGACAATGCAGACGACTCTCCCTGTAGCTCTACGCTTCTCCAGGAGTGAATGCTGCTTGTCGGGACTTTGAAGCAATCAACTGGTTCCCTTATATAGGACATTTTTGACCAATCTGTATAATCTGACCCAATCTGTATAATCGGATTGAATTTGACTTTGTAAAGTGCCTTGAGATGACATGTTTCATGAATTGGCACTATATAAATAAAATTGAATTGAATTGATTAATTGATTTCAATCTGGTGAACCTGTTAAGAGGTTTGTCTGCAGTGAAGTTTTAGTAGTGGCTGTTGCCTTGCAGCAAGAATATGCTGTGTTTGAATCCCAAGTTTCCATGTTCTCTTGGTGCATGAATCTGTTTGCTCTTGGTCCTCCAACTTTATTCCGCAGCCTAAAAATATGACTGTTGAGTTAATTGGTTATTCTAGATTGCCCTTAGGTATGAGTATTTGCTTGCATGGTCGCAACTTGTCCAGGTAAACCCTGGACTCTCCTCCTGGATCAGCATTGCACTTGCGTAGCATAGAATTAAAAATTCCACAATAATTTCAAGAGAATGTCCTAAATTGAGACAATTATATAAAATGTATCAGGTTTTTAAGGAGGGACATCAGTGAAATTTCAATATGTGAGCATGTTACCTGCAGATACAGATAATGAAGGTGCTTCAGCCGAGTGAGGTCCACTTGACGAATCTGACTAATCACATTGTCCTGGAGGAAAATGGTCTGTTAACAGAAAGAGGAAGGCATAATACAACATGATCATGGATGCATCTCCACAACAATGAAACAATCAGAGAGGGAAGCTACCTGAGTGGAAGGAGGAATGAGTCTGGGGATGTCCCTCAGGTCAGTGGAGCCACACTCCACAGTGAGGCTGTAGCAACGGCAGTTTGCAGGACAAGGAGGAGACACACCCACCGAAGTGAGTGGGGACAGGAGCAGAAAGGAGAGGAGAAGCACAAACCCCACAGCCATAACATCGAGAGGCAGTACTGGGGAAGAGGTAAGAATAATGAATTTATAAGCCTATTTGTGTAGTGATTTAGATATCGCATTTATTCATTGAAACCCCTTAATACCATAATTATTCATCCCAGTTAGCTGATGTGCTGGTGAGCATTAAATCTGAATAGCAAATCAAGAATCTTTATTGTCATTATGTTTCCATAATAAAATTTTGTCCGAACACCAGCTGAGCCCACAATCCATGTGCTGACCTAAGCACATGGATTTAGCACGTGCTAAATCCTTTCTCTCCTGTGCCATTCAGCTCCCATACCACACACACAGATTGGCCATCGGTAGTACACGTCGCTGTGAAGCCACCAGCCGCCATATTGGTAGAGCAAGACAAGTAATTTATACTTTTCAGTAACAAGACAATTCAAAGTGCTCTTGGACCTGCTATATAGTCTACTATGACCTCCTTGCTTTCGTTGATGTTCAGGGTGAAGTTATTCCTGGACCATCACTATGTAAGATTGTAAACCTCTTCTCTGTAGTGTCTCATCATTTTTAGATACGAGACCCACCACAGTGGTGACGTCCGCAAACTTCACAACCATGTTTGCAGGGTGGATAGCAGAGCAGTCATGGGTAAAGAGGGTGAAGGGAACAAGGCTGAGGACACAACCCTGTGGTGTGCCAGTGTAGAGGATCAGTGGGGCAGATGTAGGTTTCCCTATCCTCACCACCTGGGGCCTGCTGGTGAGGAAGTCATTAATCCAGTAGCAGAGCGGTTGTGCAGCTTCAGGGCCAGCATGTCTGGGAGCATAGTGTTAAAGACTGAGCAGAAGTCCATGAATAGCATCCTAACATAGGTGATGGTATGCTGCAGACAAGTCAGAGCCATGTGAAGTGCCAACGAGACAGTATCCTTTGTAGAATGATCCTCCCTGTAGGCTGTCCAAGGCAGCAAGGAGTCCATGATGTATTTGGTGTTCTTGATGTACTGCAGCAGGATCCTCTCGAAGCGCTTCATGATGACCGGGATCAGAGTAACAGGATGGTAATCATTGAGGCAAGTGATGGTTGAGGTTTTTTTTTTTCCTTTTTGCCAAGGCACAATGATTGAGGATTTCAGGAAGACAGGGACAATGGAGAGCTGGAGAGAGAGCTTAAAGATGTCCAGAAAATCCCTTGCCTGTTGGTCAGCACATGATTTTAGCGTCCGACCTGACACCATGTCTGGACCTGCAGCCTCATTGATATTGATCTTCCTTTAAGTACATAAATAATGGACCATTTCCAACATGTTACCTCAAATGATCACAGATAAGGGCAATACTCTGCACATAAAACCAGAAAACTAAAATCATTAGAAAAAGCTAGCTTCAGTAACTTATGACAAACATAGGAAAACTAAACACATTGCTGTTTTATTAGGATTTAAAAGGGAAAGTAGCAGCTTGATGCTACCAATAAGACAATATTAACGGATCATCAGTGTAAGCAGTTTGCTGATCCAGATCAAAAGATCCAGATTAACACAATGCCAATAAGGAAAACATTAGCAGTTAGCTCAGAAAAGCATCGTTCATGCCTGTCTTTTTTCCCTGACAAGTTATCGAGCAAATTCCAAATCATGTCAATTCCATTATCCTGCAGTTAGAAGGATTATTCCCAAGTTGAAAACATCTCAGACAGAGACAGCCCAAAAACCCAAGAGCTCCTTCTCGGACCTGACTCTTCAGACCTCAGTTAGCAGGTGAAGGGTCATGGTGGCACGGTCAGAACAAATGCAGCTTGTTTGTCATGGTTAAAGAGGAAAAGGCAAAAAGCAATGTATTTTAGTTGAAGGACATTTTACTATAGTGACATAATGTAGTGCTTGTACACTGTCCAGAGTAGTGGATTTTATAGAAAAAAAATGAAAAACTATACATGGGTTGAGAAAAGCAGAAGTTTGATGGCAAAAAAGTTGGTGCTGACAACACATTCATAATGAAGGCCAAAGATCTGAGCTGAGAGAAGAAACTTTTCTCCTTCAGCTCTTCCAAACAAGCCATACTTGTCCAGCTTTTTCTTAACTGTATTTTTTCTGATCTCTACTGTAATATCCAGTAAAATATAATCAAGCCATTATTTACAAATCTGATATTTATTACTTACAGAGAATGGCAATCCAGCATTCAGTGTTGCAGAAAAATAGAATAGATTAAAAAGGATATTTTGAATGTCAGGCTTCTTTAAAATATGTCGGTTCTGCCGGAGGTTTTCCTTCCCGTTAATGGGGAGTTTTTCTTCCCACTGTTGCTTCATGCTTGCTCAGTATGAGGGATTGCTGCAAAGCCATGGACAATGCAGACAACTCTCCCTGTAGCTCTACGCTTCTCCAGGAGTGAATGCTGCTTGTCGGGACTTTGAAGCAATCAACTGGTTCCCTTATATAGGAAATTTTTGACCAATCTGTATAATCTGATTGATTTGACTTTGTAAAGTGCCTCGAGATGACATGTTTCATGAATTGGCGCTATATAAATAAAAGTAAATTAAATTAAACTGAAATGTCAAGGTCATCTATCTACCTGTGGTTCTGCTGAGATGTAATGGAACCCCATGTTGCTGTGATAACCGGCATCCAGACCATCTGGATTCTCTCCTGCGTTCCTCTTGACAATAACCTATAGATTCTCTATGAGGTTCAGGTCCAGTCAGTTAATTGGACACAACTTTCACAGACGCACCTCATTGATACCAGTTAACATCCAGGGCAATGATGTTGAGATAGTGAACTCTTCTAAATACCTGGGTGTTCACCTGCACAATGAAGTGGGCTGGAGTCCCAACACTGATGCCCTTTACAGGAAGGGGCAGAGCAGACTCTACCTGCTGAGATGTGGGGACTGAGGTCTTTTTGAGTGCAGGGGGTGCTCCTGAAGATCTTTAACTCATCAGACATCTTCTGTGGTGTGGTTTGCTGGAGCAGCAGCTTATATGTAGTTGAGAGTAAGAGGCTGGATAAACTCAATAGAAGGGACTTTTTTCACAGGAGCTGTGAATAAAGGTAGCAGCAGCTGTGCAGAAGGCAGGACTTGGAGTGAGCTCTGAATGAACAGTGCGGTGAACCGATCTTGCAGCCCATATGGGTTTGGTTATTTTTCTGTGTGAGGAATGTCATGTGTGTCATGAGGGCATGCAAAGTCAGGAAAATATCAAGTCTGACACTGTGTGTGACTTGACAGCTCTGGTAACGTCAGTTGGAAATAAATGACTAGAGATGCTATGCATCTCGCTGCAGTGAATGTGACCAAAGTAGATATTTGAGAGAGAAAGCGGATTTTTTTTTTAATTTGTGTGTCTAATCGATTAATGGACAAAGTTATTAAAAGTTAAATTTTAGTAAGAGTTTTCATGTGGATGAAGGCCAAACACAAACATTTTTTTGTTTTCCCAGATATATGCTGATGCTTTTTTTCTTACCACACTTTCCCCCTCCACTCAAAGTTTTATAAATATCCTTGGGTCCAGCACTCTGTGAACAACCAGCTTCTTCAGCAATTACCTTTTGTAGCTTCCCTCCTTGTGAAGGGTGCTGATGACTGTCTTCTGGACATTTGTCCAGTCAGCAGTTTTCCCCCTGACCCAGGGTGAGAGAACGTTTAGAGCAGGGGTCTTCAATTCCGCTGTTCAAGGTCCTGTGTCCTACAACTTTTAGATGTGTACCTGGTCTAATCCAGCTGAATCAATTAGCTCCTCTGTCTCCAGTCAAATTCTCCAGAGTCCTGCTAATGACTTGATGAATTGACTCATGAGTGTTTAAGAAGAGACTCATAAAACTTGCAGGACACCGGACTCAAGGACTGGAGTTAAAGATCCCTTATTTTGATTTTCTGAGACACAGAATTTGGAGTTTTCATTATTTGTGGCCACAATCACGAATTCTGCTAGATGCTTGAAATCTTTCACTGTATGCATAATGAATATATTATATTGTATCTATAGGCCTACCTGCACTGTTAGTAGGGCTTTCTTGGAGAAAGCCCAGGCAGAATGAGGCACTGACTGTTTCTCTGGAGCTGAGAGGAACTAACTGTTTTTGGCTGTGGACCTTCTGCTGCTGATCAACGCCTCTTTGCTATGGCATGGCCTTATGATTACTGTGATGAATGTGGACAAGGTGAAACGAAGACAGAAGTATTTTCCATTCAACCGTAATGAGTGCTGCAGGCCACAGAAACATCGCGATCAGCTGCCCTGACACACTGCATTTACCTGACGGCCCGGCAGGAAGACTCCGCAGCAAGGCGTCGGTGTTCCGCCTATCTCCGAGCAGCGACGCGGGATGGGGCGATGAGCGGCCAGGGAGGCTGGTGAGTGCAGCTAAAGCAGAGGAGCAGGCTCAGGCAGCTCTGTTAAATCCCATCATCCGGCTGGCTCTTCTGCCTCTCCACCCGCGCCTCCCTCCCTTCCTCCCTTCCTCCCTCCCTCCCTTCCTCCCTCCCTCCATTCCTCCATCCCTCCATGTAGTGAGAGCAAGCTACTGCAGGTGCCCCTCCCCCACCTAACAGCCCCACCTCCCACACCCCGTCATTTCTTCTAGCTGGGCTTTCATTTCATGTCCTTACTGCGATTTATGGGACAAATCAAGCCCACCCTCCACCCCAGTGGGAAAGGTCGAATCCCCTTAAAGAGGTACACTGGGTAGAATAGGGGAATATGGAGGACCAATCCTTCCATAATTAAAAATAAATAAATGCCCAGTAAATCAGCATACAAAGGCACAGAAAATACAGTAATTAAATGTGGGCAATAATTCAATTATACAATGAGATATAACTTATTTGTTATCTGTTATAATTTTCAACTTTATTTCTAATTTTTGAAAATAATAATTCTACGGAGCCCCAGAACTGACATGGAAGATTATACTAATGTGTTCCCACAAAATATTAATTTGTGGCCACAAAATATATATAGTGTGTGCAAAAAATACTAAACATCATGTTCCTACACACAGCACTCCTTCTCAGGGGAACAAAACGTGATGGACAAAGATACCTGATCGAGTTATATTTTAGGCTGGGGATGAGCTACAAAGACATTCTGAGAAGTTTATTGTTTCAAGGAATTCTCATCAGTGAGAGGCATTTGCATAGAATTTTAAGAGCCAGGTCGCTTCACCGACTTTATTGTTGACCAACTGCAAGGCTCTGGAAAGGACCACGGTTATCGGTGGATGTATGCTAAGTGCCTACAACATGGCATCCGTGTCAGAAAAGAGGATGTCAGGATCCTCCTCTCTCTGCTGGACCCCATCGGTTCTCAAGTTCGTCAAGCCAGACGTCTCAGAAGGAGGCAATATTTTGCTCAGGGACCTAACTTTGTGTGGCACATAGACTCAAATGACAAACTGAAGCCATATGGGATATGCATTAATGGATGCATCGACGGGTTCTCACACAAAGTCATTTGGCTGCAGGCTGCCTTCACTAATAATAGTAGTAATAATAGCGACCCAAAAGTCATTGTGGGGTACTTTGTGGAGGCATTGGAGTGCTGTGGGGGCTGCCCCAGGCTCGTCCGGACAGACATACTGAGAATGTGCTGGTTGGGGACATACAACAGTATCTACAGAGAGATGACACGGATGACAGAGCAGCGGAGAGAAGCTACGTCAGAGGGGCAAGTACTGCTAACCAGAGAATTGAGAGCTGGTGGGGAGTGATGAGAAAAGAAGGAATCGAACAGTGGATCACTGCTCTAGGAGAATTAAAGGATGAAGGTTTCTTCTCTGGGGATATCATTGACAAAGCTCTGACACAGTTCTGTTTCCTGCCAATCATTCAGGTAAATAGAACCATATTATGATCGTAGCACAAATCCCAAAAACTGCACCATTCCACCTTAATGTAGGCCTAATCATAGATGACTGAGTCACTGTGAGTTTGTGTTTATTTAATGTTTTTCTCATGCATTTATTTATTCTTACAATTTATCAGCGAACAAAATTGGAGAAAAATCCGGGGGAGCAACACAGGGGGTGGCTGCATTGCTATAAAATGGTCCAGAGCTAATTGAACCAGTCTCAATTAAAAGCTCTGTCTTACAAAAACGTTTTAAGCCTGGACTTGAAGAAATATCTGCCTCTCTGACCCCTACAGTAGAAAAAGCTGGATCCACAGCTATGAAGCCCAGTAACTGAAGGCTTTACCTCCCCGCTTCTTTTTTGAGACACTGGGGGTCACTAACAGAACTGGATTCTAGGAATGGAATGCTCTTGTACTTTTATTACACTGTTATATGCAAAGACAGAGTATAAACAGCCCAATATTTCAGTATATATATCACAAGCCTATAACTTCGTAATGGTCAGTGCTCTTGTTTCTTCATCAGGAGGTATTAAATGACATCCAGGATGTTTGGAATGCTCACCGAATAAGACCCTCCAAGAACACCAATGTGCCCAGTGGGATACATTGCCCCTCACCTTTGGGGTGCAGAAGACTATCTTGTTCCACAGGCAGAAGATCTGACTGCATGCAAACACAGCTGCACATTTTTAAGTTCGGTCCCATGTGACGCGGATCTGTTTGATTTGTGCACAATAATAATGGCGGAATCAAACTTGGACTTCCCATCTACCATGTCCCAGGCAGTTGATTTGTATATTCAGCTGAGGGACATGGTGCGTCCACAGTTATTTGCGACACCTTAAGTGGAGAAGAGGATGAAGGCTGGTTGTTGCATTAATGCTCTTTATAGTTCCAAAACATCTGTTTTAATAAGTGGAATAAATTTAAATAATTCTGTCAGATGAAGTATTGTATCTTCCATAACAAATCACAACACATTTACAACACTAGAAAGTGAGCTATAAAATAGGTATGGAAGGTGTGAAATGTTCAAAGTGTAAAGATGTATGGAATAGAACAGAGGATATCAAACTTTTGTACAAACTTGAATGGTTTAATCTTTTTAAAATGTATTTGGTACGTATTAACAGGATAAGAACAGCTTTACTACTGTCTACTGGCAGTTACAAAGTTTGAACAACTTTTGTAAACATTTCAGCAAGTTTTAAACACCTTGAAAACATCAGTCAAGGCTCACATTCTGAGACTGTTACAAACCAATATAACAACAATGTAAAACAATCAGTCAAGTTTTAGTATAAAATAATACATTGAAGGGATAGTTCCAGTTTTATGAAGTGGAACTGTGTGCCTAGTCAGTGTAGTCAACATAAACATATGTGATATCTGAAATATTTTCAGCTTTTCACCTACTCATCGGTCTTATGTTTTGGCACTAAATGGAGTACAACAATGTGCAACAGGCATAGATGTGTTTTAGGATGAACAGCAACATAATGTCCAGAGTAAAACGGTTAATAAGGAAAAATTGCCACAACGTAAATCACTACAAAAGTGTACATTAACATGATAGCTTCCTGTGAGGTGGGACTATTTAATTCACTAAAACTTATTTTGTTGATGACCCTCTCCACAAAATAAGCAGAACATGCTACAGCATTAACAACAACAAAATGTAGTCTACAACTGCCTGTCATCATCCTTCATGTTAATGGTTACATTATTACTTACACCACATCCATTACCCACATTGAGCTGGTGAGAATGTTGTTAAATTGTCTGTGAAAATCTGGGTAGCTGTGGTAGCCAATAGAGAGCTTTAATACACATCCACAGGTATGGGACTGTGGACTGTGCAGGAAATCTGTGGTTTCCATGAACTTAATTAGTATGGCTTTATCCAAGACATCAGACTCCGTACAGAAGCGCAGGAAAAGCTGATCAATTTCTGCAATGTACCTTTTCAAGTAACGACAAACTGTTGACTGGGCTGCTGTCATGTCCTCTGCAAAGATTAGAAGTTCCTTCACTGTTTTTCCAGTTGTTTTTTTGCAATGAAATGATGCAGTCCTTCTGGTGGTAGTAAACTAGCTACAGAAACCATATTAGGACGCCAGCACTCAATTACATACATTGGGGCCTGAATCATCACTTTATGTCCAATCTGTGCCAAAATAGGGAGCAGTGAGTCCTAGGTAGGGACTTGCTTGCATTCATGTGCATCGAGTACATCCAGCAATTCATCTTCACTCACAGAATCAAAGTCCTCCAAAGCTTTCAGGAGAACAGCTCTTTCCTCATGTGATACGTACAGCAAAAGTGATTCCTTTAAACTACTGATTGCCGAGCCGTATAGCACCTCTTCCAGGAATGGTATAGCAAGTTTGACTGGGAAGTAACCTGCCTGTTTCCACCCTACTACAAACACTCTTGCAACAGCCTGCCATTCTTCCTGCTGAAAGTCATGCCTGATGAACGGATCTTTCATTTTCACTCCCAGTGTGCAGCTGTCATAGAAGTCCATCCAAAATTCTGTCAGTCTCTCAGAACACCACCCCCCTCCGCCTTTTCAAGCTCTCCATTTGGTAAACGCATTTTGATGTAAACCTCAGATGCCATAATGTTTGGGTCCTTGAAGGCATTGATGAAGTCAGTGAGACAGCGACCTTGTCTTACAACCAGTGTTACAGGAGAAGACTGTGGTTCAGGAAGTGCATGGGGAATATCTGCCTCCCCTGCAAGCATTAAAACAGGCTGTGACTGATCCACAGTTGGAAAAGCTCCATCCTCCATTTCAGGAGTGAGCATTTCAAGGTTTGCTTCATTTTCATCTTCAGTTACATTCAGCCTGTCCTGACCCAATAACTGTATCAGAATCTTCGCTATCGCCCAGAGTTAACAGGCCATCCCATGGTAATGTGTCGTTCAAATCTAAATCTCCACTTGTGGAAGCTCCATCATTAATTACATGGTGGTGAGTGTCAGGATTGTGGAGGCGAGGACCTAGGCGGCAACGAGGCAGAGGCAGGCGCATGGGGTTAAACAAAAGATATTTAATGAAAACCAAACTTACACGACCTCTGGCAGCAACAGCACGGTGAAAACTCAGGAGGACGCAGAGGGTGATCACAGAATGACCCGACGACGGGGAAACAAACTGAGGCAACTTATATACACGCGCGCACACAACGGGGATAATTAAACACAGGTGAGTCCAATCAACAGAAACACAACACAGGATCCTGACAGTGAGGTAATTTAGCATTTCTGTGTTCCAACAGATCCTCAACAGCCTGATTCTCTTCACTGTCACTGAGACATACCACTGAGGACTGGCCTGTCGCATGATCACCATCCACTTCTGCTGGGGGCTGTTTTGTTTTCTTTGTGGTGCATAGATAAAGTCTTAGCATTTTAACTTTGCTTTCACTATACAGCTCATCTAGGCAGATCCTTTAGCTATCAGGCTCCTCTCCTGTGGAACCAACTCCCAGTTTTGGTCCGTGAGGCAGACACCCTATCTATTTTTAAGACTAATGTTAAAACTTTCCTTTTTGACAAAGCTTATAGTTAGAGTGGCTCATACCCTGAGCTATCTCTATAGTTGTGCTGTGATAGGCCTAGGCTGCTGGAGGACATCAGGGTCTAATTTTCTCACTCTACTGATTTCTACTGTTCTTCAGTCTACTGTTCTCCAGTTTTGCATTGTATTACATTGAAATGACTGTCGTCATTTCAGCTTTTAACTTTTTGCTCTCTCTCTTTTTCTTCATAGTAGGTACACCTGGTCTGGCGTTCTGTTAACTGTGACATCATCCAGAGAAGACGGCTCACCCGCTATTACCATCTAATGTAGAACAGATTACTAGATCAATGTGTGCTTCTGTGCTTGTTTGTCTGTCTTGTTGTGTCTCTGTTCTGTCTTCTGTAACCCCAGTCGGTCGAGGCAGATGACCGTTCATACTGAGCCCGGTTCTGCCGGAGGTTTTTCCTTCCCGTTAATGGGTGGTTTTTCTTCCCACTGTCGCTTCATGCTTGCTCAGTATGAGGGATTGCAGCAAAGCCATGTACAATGCAGACGACTCTCCCTGTGGCTCTACGGTTCCCCAGGAGTGACTGCTGCTTGTCGGGACTTTGATGCAATCAACTGGTTTCCTTATATAGGACATTTTTGACCAATCTGTATAATCTGACCCAATCTGTATAATATGATTGAACTTGACTTTGTAAAGTGCCTTGAGATGACATGTTTCATGATTTGGCGCTATATAAATAAAATTGAATTGAATTGAAAATTGAATTGAATTGAATCTACTGTATGTGACACCTTGACATGTATCTGTGAGCTTTCAATATGAGTTGAATAGTGTGAAAGACCTTTGTTATTTTTGGAACGGCCTTTAGGGAAAAAAAGATTTTCAGCCATAACCTTGATATTTGCCACAATTTCTTCTTTGTCAATGGAGAGGTGCCTGGTTCCTCCACGACCAAGGTACTTTTTATCAGTTTGATTAAACGGTAATTCAACATAGACAAAAACAGAAAAACGTCCGTTTTCTCCTTTTGTGGTTTCTGCACATAAAACCAAAATCTATTAAACGGCTTGATTTTGTTTTTTTTGTTTTCGCCCCCAAAACGGAAATACCATTCAATTTTCGGTTTCAGAAGAGGGCGTGGCTTTCAAGCCGCCGGTCCGGTGCCCTTCAAAATAAAGGCATGGCATGGAGAAACTTTCGTTGTATTTTCTGCCCTCATCGAAACTTCTGTGTTTTAAATTAAAGCAGGTCTAATACATATATAAATATATACATATATTTAGATGTAATATATATTTATCATTTTTATAGCTACAGGGTTTACTCGGAATAAAGTCATCTATTGAGTGTCAGAGAGATTTAACTGCGACAGGACAGACATGGCAAATTTGACAGCCGGTCGACAACTGTGCTCAGTGTAATGTGTTAACCAGGTGCAGAATCAATTTTAGTCAACTATACTCGCTGATTATTGAACTAATTTTCACATTGTTTTAATGACAGACAGTGACCTGGCAAAGTACATCCCCAAAGTTGGAGATAGAGTTTCCACTGTGGCCTTCTGCAGACAAGCTGCACTGTCACAGAAATCACCATCCATGAAAGAATCAATTCTTTTAAGGCTAAAACAAAGACTGTCTGGAACTGAGGGAATACTTCCAAAAAAAAAAAAGATCTTCTAAGTGGGCAGGAAATACAAATGCCAAACATAAAATGAGAGGAATTGAGGTTGGCTGGATGGAATTTGATGAGGAAGAGGAAAGATACAAACAGGTGAAGTCTGTAAATGGTGGAGGACCAAGGTACTTTTTATCAGTTTGATTAAACTGTATAATTCAACATAGAAAAAACAGAAAAACGACCGTTTTCCCGTTTTGTGGTTTCTGCACATAAAACCAAAATCCATTAAACGGCTTCATTTTGTTTTTTTTGTTTTCGCCCCCAAAACGGAAATACCATTCAATTTTCGGTTTCAGAAGTGGGCGTGGCGCCCCAAGATGGCGCCCCTAAATCTCGTCAGCGCCTATAGGCGAGCGCGGTCGATGCGGGGTCTACTCTTTATATATGTCTATGGGTGGGAGCACAGACATGTATACGTAGACGCCGCGTCCTGTCTGTAGATCGGTGTCTGTGTATGTAGCATATACATACAGTATATATATATATATATATATATATATATATATATATATATATGTATAAAGACAGAGAGATTTATGTGTGTATAATTTGTGTGTATATTAGATTAATATGTAACTGCAAAATATGTAAGTGCGTGTACATTTTTTATCCAGTTTGACTTCAGTTTAAATAGTATTGGTTCTGAATAAATATATGTAATCTGTCTGAAAGGTCACGAGCATTGTGAACATATGATTAAAATTAGATCTGAGCTGCCTCCTATTCATTTTGACAGCAGCTGTCTGATCTGTGGTCTGACCCAAGATGGCCGCCCTGTAGGCACGTCAGCCCACTGAGCTATATAATACACTGGAGTGCTGATTTTGCCGAAAAACTGAAGTCACTGGCCGCCATCTTGCTACTCCCTACTCTCACAGAATCCCATAGGATTTGGTTGCAAAAACAAGCAGTTTTCTGGCTGTGTGAAAACCTTTCACGGGTAATTCTACAGTCAGTGGATGTACTAACACTATCAACTACTAGGAAATGATGTGCTGAAATATTTTACATGTTATTCATATTAAATATATATATATATATATATATATATATATATATATATATATATATATATATATATATATATATATATATATGTGTGTATATGTATACATGTATATATATGTATACATATATGTAACATATATCTTTGTATATTGTTATTTATATATTTATAAATGTTATATATATATATTTAAATTAATAAAATGCAAAATATTTCAGCACATGACTTTCTCAGTACTTGATAGTTTTAGAACATAACATAAAAGTATATGGCATTTGACATTTTAAACGTTTTAAGCCCCCCCTGAACATGAGAAAATCCTCGTTATTCGATGCTGTAGCGCACATATTCCCTAGTTACTGGAGGAAAATAGGGAGTACCAATATGGCGGCTGGTGGCTTCAACGCGACTCGTTCTAACAGCGGCGATTAGCGCTCAGTGCGTCAGCCTAGCGGCCGATGTACGCATAGACATAATGGAGAGGAAGATAACACGTCATAAACTACTGCCGGAAGTTGGTCACTTGTCGCGTTCTGTTTTCGAGCCTTCAAGAGAAACATGGCAGCCTGCATGAGGATGGCTGGTGTCGTTAGGCAGCTCCACAGAAACCCGTGTCTGCGTGGAAATCCGTTCAGACACAGAGAGGTTCTGTATGTGACCGAGGCCACTGGCCGGCCCCGGGTCCAGCCACCACTGCGCCTCAACAGCTACTGTTCAGGCGGCAGCACTCCGATGACAGCGGGCTGCAGGCTGAGCCGACCCCACCGCTGGGTGCGGGTCACCGCCTTGCCCCTTGCCCAAAACGCTCTCTCCACGTCCAGCTGTGGACTAAACGCCCAAGCTCGGCTGTTTGGTAACCGAGCCAGTGGAGCAGGCTTCTCTGGGGAGGACGGCGGTGACAACGCGTCTTCTGGGGGAGATGAGCCAGGTGGCGGCGGAGATGGAGAAGCTCCTTACAGCGAAGCCCAGATGACGGCTCTCACCCCCATGATGGTTCCGGAGGTGTTTCCGAACGTGCCGCTGATCGCTGTGAGCAGGAACCCCGTGTTTCCACGTTTCATAAAGATCATCGAGGTGAGGCTGATGTAACGTTGCGTGTTTCCCGGCTCCAAGGACACTGGTCTGGCACGAAGCTCAAGTTGCCTTCCGGTTGTTGCTGTCGAGTCTGGAAAATGATAAATTCGTCCTCTTTTTCACTATTTTGCACATATTTAATCATATGTAGTTTAAAAACGTAATCTTTTCAAACCCGGATCAGATCATTCTACTCTTTTCTGACATCAAGACTGATCAAAATGCTTTGCATCTTTCAAACACATAGAATATAGTTTTAAAGAAAAGTTAAAACGGAGTTTTGTCATTGTGTCTTCATGCTTCAGCTCTGTATGTTGACTTTTATAAACAGTCCATTTGGATCAAGACTTTTCATTGATCACTTACAAAGCATTGTTTAACATTTTACACAGTTTTATTCTAGTGGAGTATAAAATGTTTCAGATTTTTCACTTTCAAACCAAAACTCATTCATGAAAAGTACAGCTTCAATTCATTCGTGTCTATTCACCATGTCACACTAAGGTAAAGTATTCCAGTCCAATCATTTTACTCAGAAAGTTGTCTATGAAGGTTACAGCTGTTTGTTTACATGTTTTTTTCACCCATTTTGTTTAGCATCAGAGTTCTTGAAAAAATCTCATCTCCACAATTAATGGGCATGTGAGGGCTGCTGAGAAACACCTTGACATAAAGGCCATCAACTAAATCTAGCAGACAAATGTAATCCTCCTTCAATACTTGGGATTTTCTTTTCCAGACAGGATCACCCAATGCTTCAGCTTTTACTATGAGTTCTTCCACTTCGCTTTTCATTAATATCACAGAATGCAGCTTTATACGAGCAGCCATCTTCTGTCTTTCTTTTTATGTTTCTGTCTCTATCGTGTAAATTTATACGTGGTGGGGAAGGA
Organism: Fundulus heteroclitus; assembly: GCF_011125445.2. Classification (NCBI taxonomy): domain Eukaryota; kingdom Metazoa; phylum Chordata; class Actinopteri; order Cyprinodontiformes; family Fundulidae; genus Fundulus; species Fundulus heteroclitus. The sequence continues at coordinate 3,069,838 of NW_023396868.1, forward strand.
GCCGAAGTTAGTGCGCGAGGTTGAGAGATTCCGACTAGAGCTAGTCGGACTCACCTCGACTCATGGCTCTGGTTCTGGAACCAGTCTCCTTGAGACGGGTTGGACATTCTTCCACTCTTGAGTTGCCCCTCGTGAGATGCGCTGAGTTGGGGTGGGCATACTTGTTGCCCCTCATCTCGATGTCTGCACGTTGGGGTTTTCCCCGGTGAACGAGAGGGTGGCCTCCCTCCGCATTCGTGTGGGGGGACGGGTTCTGACTCTTGTTTGTGCTTACGCACCAAACGGCAGCTCAGACTACCCACCCTTTTTGGGGTCCTTGGAGGGGGTACTGGAGAGTGCACCTTCTGGAGACTCCCTCGTTCTTCTGGGGGACTTAAACGCTCACGTGGGCAATGACAGTGGAACCTGGAGGGGCGTGGTTGGGAGGAATGGCCCACCTGATCTGAACTCGAGTGGTGTTCTGTTGTTGGACTTCTGTGCCCGTCATGGATTGTCCATCACAAACACCATGTTCAAGCATAAGGGTGTCCATATGTGCTCTTGGCACCAGGACACCCTAGGCCGTAGTTCAATGATTGACTTTGTTGTCATTTCATCTGACATGCGGCCGCATGTCTTGGACACTCGGGTGAAGAGAGGGGCGGAGCTCTCCACCGACCACTACCTGGTGGTGAGTTGGCTCCGATGGCGGGGGAGGAAGCCGGTCAGACCTGGCAGGCCCAAACGTACTGTCAGGGTTTACTGGGAACGTCTGGCAGAGTCCCCTGTGAGATAGAGAAACCCTTGAACACGCTGGTGGATACCAGCGGTGAGGGAAGCTGTCAAGCTGAAGGAGTCCTATCGGGCTTTACTGGCCTGTGGGACTCCAGAATCAGCTGATATGTACCGGCAGTCAAAGCGGCAGGTCGCCGAGGCAAAAACTTGGGTGTGGGAAGAGTTCGGAGAGGCCATGGATAAAGACTTCCTTATGGCTTCAAAGCGATTCTGGTCCACTATCCGGCGTCTCAGGAGGGGAAAGCAGTGCAGTACCAACACTGTTTACAGTGGGGGTGGTGTGCTGCTGACCTCGACTCGGGACGTTGTTAGTCAGTGGGCGGAATACTTCCAAGACCTCCTTAATCCCACCAACGCGTCTTCCATTGCGGAAGCAGAGCCTGAGGACTCTGGGTCGGGTTTTCCCATCTCTGGTGCTGAGGTTGCCGAGGTTGTTAAAAAGCTCTTCGTTGGCAAGGCCCCGGGGGTGGTTGAGATTCGCCCTGAGTAACTTAAGGCTCTGGATGTTGTGGGGTGTGTTGGTTAACACGGCTCTGCAGCATTGCATGGACATCGGGGGCAGTTCCCCTGGAATGGCAGACTGGGGTGGTGGTCCCCCTATTTAAAAAGGGGGACCGGAGGGTGTGTTCCAATTACAGAAGGATCACACTCTTAAGCCTCCCTGGTAAGGTCTATTCCAGAACTCTGGAAAGGAGGGTCAGTTAGATAGTTGAATCTCGGATTCAGGAAGAGCAGTGTGGTTTTTGTCCTGGCCGTGGAACACTGGATCAGCTCTATACCCTCAGCAGGATCCTGGAGGGTGCATGGGAGTTTTCCCAACCAGTCTACATGTGTTTTGTGGATCCGAGTGCAAAGCAGCTGGGATGAAAATCAGTGCCTCCAAATCCGAGACCATGGTCTTGAACTGGAAAAGGGTAGAGTGCCTTCTCCGGGTTGGGGAGGATGTACTGCCCATAGTGGAGGAGTTTAAGTATCTTAGGGTCTTGTTCACGAATGAGGGGAGGATGGAGTGGGAGATCGACAGGCGGATTGGTTCAGCGTCTGCTGTGAAGCGGGCGCTGTACCGATCCGTTGTGGTGAAGAGAGAGCTGAGCCAAAAGGCGAAGCTCTCGATTTACCGGACGATCTACGTTCCTACCCTCATCTATGGTCACGAGCTTTGGGTCGTGATCGAAAGAACGAGATCCCGGATACAATAGCCAAAATTAGTTTTCTCAGTAGTGTGTCTGGGCTCTCCCTTAAAGATAGGGTGAGGAGCTCAGTCATCCGGGGAGGACTCAGAGTAGAGCCTCTGTTCCTCCACGTCGAGAGGAGCCAGTTGAGGTGGCTCGGGCATCTGGTCAGGATGCCTCCTGGACGCCTCCCTGGTGAGGTGTTCTGGGCATGTCCCACCGGGAGGAGGCCCAGGGGAAGACCCAGGACACGCTGGAGGGACTATGTCTCTCGGCTGGCCTGGGAATGCCTTGGGATTCCCCCGGAGGAGCTGGCCCAAGTGGCCGGGGAGAGGGACGTCTGGGCCTCCCTACTGAAGCTGCTACCCCCGCGACCCGACCCCGGATAAGCGGAAGACGATGGATGGATGAATGGATGGTGATCACCCTTATATTTGTATCAGGCAAACATTCTTGGTAAATAAACAAATGCGTCCATTTTCAGTTGTAAAACAACAGAAAAAAACTGACAAAGGATGCATTTATCCCGTTCGATCCCATGCTCCCGACGCAAGTGATACTAATTTTGTTGGTGGGGCGTCCCCCTTGTTGAATGGTATTTTGTACTGCACTTGATGTGGAGTTCTATAACAGCGTTTTTCTTGAGAAGTCTTTTCTAACTCCTCTGGGGTGTAAAGAGGCATCTTGCGTGGATTAGCTGAAAACTACCATAGTCCACATGGAAAAAATAAAACAAAGCCAACTTTCATGTAGTTTTGGCTAAGAGTTAAAGAGGAGATAAAATGTTAAACGCAGGAAAATCTAAACACGCAGGGAGCAGAGGATAAAGCGTCCGAGTGGGCGGTGATGTGTTTTAGTTTGTAGCTATGTACAGCACTCCATTTTAGCTGTTGGCAGTTTTTAAGAACTTTATAAATAAAGATGGTATGGTATGGAGTACGTTGATTTCTCCAAGGCAAGTTATTAGTGTGTCCAAATTCAGTTTAATCCAGGCATTGACCTTCAGTGGATCACGTAGATCTAATGTTTTAGCTGTAGTGTCAGAAAGAGACCTCAAGTTTTAGCTTTATGATTATGAAACAATTAAGCTTTAAATTTAATGTAAGGAAAAAGTCCTGTCAAGGATTTACTTAGCTTATTCCTTTGTTTTTCCTATGTCTGTAATGTTTTTCTGTTGATTTACAGCACTTTGAATGCTCTTGTTACTGAAAAGTGCTATATAAGTAAACTTGCCTTGCTTGCTGGCAGGTAAAGAACAAGGCCCTGATGGATCTGTTGAGGACGAAGGTGCGTCTCGCTCAGCCTTATGCTGGAGTTTTCATGAAGAAGGATGATAAGTAAGTCTGATAAATTCCTGCTTCATAAAGGTTTCTGGTATTTTTCATTCCATATGTCTGTATTGTTGCAATTTGGAATTTAGTCCTGTGCTAACTAAAACGTGTGTAGGTTGTAATGAAATGAACCAGGGAGAAAGTTACACCCCACCAGTGAGTACATGTAATGATTGCCTTTGTCTTCCAGTAATGAGTCAGATGTAGTGGAGTCCCTGGATTCCGTCTATTCCACAGGGACCTTTGTTCAGATCCATGAGATGCAAGATTTAGGAGACAAGCTAAGGATGATTGTCATGGGCCACCGCAGGTTAGTTTCACGTCTGCTAATATGATCCAAAACTAGCCAACAAAGGTCTAATATAGAATAAAGTAAATATATACACCTCTGCTAATTGTGTACTTTGGTTCAGGATCCGTATAACAAAACAACTGGAAGTGGAAGCTGAGGAGGTATCAGCATCCCCTGAATGGTTAGAGTCTGAGCCAGAGTCCCAGGTTAAGCTGACGCCAAGACGCAAATCTAAACGCAGTCGGAAAGACCACTTGGCCCCCTTGGCAGAGCGGCTTGAAAACAAGGTCTGTTCAATGCTGTTATTGACCCGGCCTTAAATTAGCAATAAGCATTTCAAGCAAAAAAAAACCTGATTTAAAAGCACTTGTCTTAACCAGATTGCTAGATTTTTTATTATTTTTTTTACTTTTTTTTTTGGGTGGTGTGTGTGTGCAAGTGTGTGTGTGTGTGTGTGTGGGGGGGGGGGGGTTACTTTTTGGCCTTTCTGGTGGAAAGCACTTTGAGCGAGTTGTAGTGGTTATGTTGCATTTCATCCGTCCTTTATGTCACTGTCTTGGCTCTCATTACACATCCCCACAGCCTTCTGTACAGCGGTGGCAGTCCTCAGAAGACTATTTTTAATGCTGTGCTTACTTTCTTAACTTCATCTTGTCATGTTGTGGTTATAATATTATCGGCTCCCTTATAGCCCATGTCAAGGAAGTAACACAAGGTTTTCCATCAAGTCTATGGAAGGAGAACATTAAGTTGTTGGTAGCAGCTTGTTCCTAAAGCCCCTTTAGGAAAAAGAAAAAAATGGAATTTGATTTTATAATTTTAACGAGAAAACATTGCAGATGTACATAAAGAACTGACTTGTATATTAGATTTAAAATTTGTATTGCTTAAAACATTTATAATAGATGGCTATTGTAAATAATGGCTTATTTGTCTGTAAAAACAGGCCAAAATAGAAAAATCTACTTGCAGGTGGTTTTCTTGAGTTTTCGCCTCCTTGGCTATATACACTCACATCGCAGAATGCTGGTGATACTGTCAGTGACAGTTCCTAACTGGCTGTATACACAGGCTCACTTGACAGTCTTCACTCTGCCGTACAGTTCTCAGCTTGGAGAGTGCACAGTATGGTGCCCCATAATGAATGTTTGAGCTGTGTTGTGTATAGTGCTGATGGGGAAAGTGAGGAGTATACCCCCTGGTGTGCTCTTGGGGTCATTTGTCAGAGAAACTCAAAGGTGGTTTGTAGCAAGCCCCTCATGTATAGGCTAATATGTCATAGGCTTCAACTGTTTGCTGGCACGTCGATCTTTTCAGAAATTTGTCTCAGCAAAGACATTCAAATTCTGCAAAATCTTGGTTGACCATCTTCTGGTGTTCTTGTAAACCTTGTCAGCCTGAATGAATGAATAATTTATTTATAAATATTCTGTTCTTCTGTGCCCAAGCAGCAGCTTCTTAAAAAAACAATGTGTTGGAAGCACGTGTTGCAAGTTCCTGCTAGAGAAACAAGCAACAAGCTCTATGAAAACAAGTCCAAAAGAAACCCAACAGGCAGCCCACCACACTGTATAATAAAGGTAAAAATTAACAAGCCCTGTTGCTGGAAGCAACCTTGAACTATATATATATATATATATATATATATATATATATATATATATATATATATATATATATATATATATATATATATATATATATATATATATATATATATATATATAATATGGGCTGTTAATCGATTAAAAAAAAATCTAATTAATTACATACTCTGTAATTAATTAATCTAAATTAATCGCATATAATTTTTGCTGTGAAAGTATTTTAAATATTTAAATTCAAATGATTCAATGAATAATCAGCATTCTTTTAACAAAGTAAAAAAAAATTCATAAAAAAGGCCTATTCATAAAATATACATCCAAATATTTCCATTTTACATGCTACTTTTACTGAAACATCACGGAGAGAGGGCTTAGTTTTAAAATTGAGCTGTCATTAGAGCAAATTCATAAACAGCAGACAAACTGAACTAAACAGATGCCAATGTCAAACTGAACTCACGTCAACAGGAGACATTAACTGAAATAATAATAAAAAAGATAACCTGAATTTAACAAACGTCAACATATTCCATATTCCAATCTACTTTTTAGGCTAATTATACACAATTTAGACCTAGTGCTATTTTAACAAATAAGCATTTTATTAGTTGTTATCTCTTATCCGATGTATTTGTGATGTTTGGCACTTTGTTTTACCTCCTGTTAAAGTGTTCTTTAAATAATGATGGCATTCATGATGATTATGATCAGAATAAACCTTTCCATCACCTCCCAGAAGCTGGAAAGAAAAGAGACAAAAACATTTTGTCTCCTTTTCACACCTCACTTAGTAACTCTAATATTTTTGTCTAAATACTTTAGCCTAAATATTTTAGGCTAAAATATTACACTTTTTTATTTGTTTTTCTTCAATCCCTCGGTGATGTTTAGTAATTTCTGCCAAAGGCTGCAGCATTTTGATTTAATTCATCTGAATGCAGTATTTGCAAGCCATACTCTGTTTGGATGAAAAAAAAAACTGCCTGTGACTGGCTTTAACAGCCGAGAGAGCGCACTGCTGGTGTTGAGCGTGGAATGAGCAGGTACGCGCGAGCAGAGATGGAGCTCACCGCGAGGACAGTGGGTTGAGAAGAGTTTTTCAGACCGTGCCAGACCGGTTCTGAGCGTTGAGAGTTGTTTCACTGCGCGCTTGGATTGGTTCCTGCGCGCTCAAACAGAAGGCACGAATATCGCTACACTGTTTCACAGAGTTGAGCGGCAGCGCTGTCTTCTTCTCTGTCTTCTCGCGCCTCCCCTGTGGCTCTTTGGCGCCCCCCATGGGAGGCGCGCCTCACCGATTAATCTGCGTTATTTTTTTTTTATTAATTAATCGAAAAAGTAGATAGATACCACATATAGATTGGTATCTATCTAGCAGTCTACATGTGCTTTGTGGATCTGGAGAAGGCATTCGACCGTGTCCTGTCGGGGGTACTCGGTGTCAGGGTTTTGTTTACCGATGAACTCAGGACGCACACACGGAACTAAAAGTTTGAGTCTTTATTGAAGGAAGTATGCTGGGTGGTGAGTGATGAAGACCGGAGGTTCAGGACTGCAGAAGGTCAGGGATGTAGATGATGGCAGGAGCTGACGGCCCGGAGTGAGAGAGAGAGTCTAGACTTTCTAGGCAGCCGGGAATGCTCAGTTCTGCTCGGCTAGCAGGCCCCGTAGCCACAGCAGGTTAGCAGTTCGTTGCAGACACCAGGACACAGAGCTGAGCTTCTCCAGGGCGGCTAGTCAGGTTAGCAGAACTTGAGAGACACCAGGGCACAGAGCTGAGCCTCTCCAGGCACAAACAGCAAAGTATGAGTCAATAGAAACTGGCAGGACTAACCTTAAACAAGGAAAAACAAGTCTTCCAAGGCAAAAACGGGGACTGGCATGGAGAGGTGTGGAATGATGACGGCCCAGTGCTGAACTGAAGGCAGAGGCAGGTTAAATAGAACACTCCACAGGTGGAACCAGGGTCTGGCTAATTGACTGGTAAATGATATCAGGTGTGACTGACTGCTGAGGAGGTGAAGTGAAAATTGACAGAAAATAACTGATGACTGAAAACTAACAATAAATAAAGTCAAACCTAACCCAAAAGAGATGAAAAAATGAAAATAACAGAAAAACAAAGCCAAACCAAAACTCAACCATGACACTCGGGAGTATGGAGTACCGGACCCTTTAATAAGGGCTGTCAGGTCTCTGTATGACCAGTGTCAGAGTCTGGTCCGCATTGCCGGCAGTAAGTCGGACTCGTTTCCCATGAGAGTTGGACTCCGCCAAGGTTGCCCTTTGTCACCGATTCTGTTCATAACTTTTATGGACAGAATTTCTAGGCGCAGCCAAGGTGTTGAGGGGATCCGTTTTGGTGGCCTTAGGATTGCGTCTCTGCTATTTGCAGATGACGTGATCCTATTGGCTTCATCAGGGCGTGATCTACAGCTCTCACTGGAGCGGTTTGCAGCCGAGTGCGAAGCAGCTGGGATGAAAATCAGTGTGGATTGGTGCAGCGTCTGCTGTGAAGCGGGCGCTGTACCGATCCGTTGTGGTGAAGAGAGAGCTGAGCCAAAAGGAGAAGCTCTCAATTTACCGGTCGATCTACGTTCCTACCCTCATCTATGGTCATGAGCTTTGATCACAAGCGGCTGAAATGAGTTTTCTCAGTAGTGTGTCTGGGCTCTCCCTTAGAGATAGGGTGAGGAGCTCAGTCATCCGGGGAGGACTCAGAGTAGAGCCTCTGTTCCTCCACGTCCAGAGGAGCCAGTTGAGGTGGCTCGGGCTTCTGGTCAGGATGCCTCCTGGACGCCTCCCTGGTGAGGTGTTCCGGGCACGTCCCACCGGGAGGAGGCCCAGGGGAAGACCCAGGACACGCTGGAGGGACTATGTCTCCCTGCTGGCCTGGGAACGGGGGAATCCCAAGGCGTTCTTACCTCCTGGAGCGTCCTTACCTCCTGGAGCCGGGTCTCCAATTCTTACACTCTTCTCCAAAGCTACAAAAACACTACATTTATTACATGTATTGTTATCACTAAAGGAGGCAGAGTAATATCTTAACATCAGACAGAGAGAGCAGCAGAGAGGGGGAGACTTAGACAGAGAAGCTGATGGAAGCATAGGGGAGGAAGCCACTATAAGGCTAAAGTTAGGCTAGGCTACTGACCTCTGATCATGGCGAGAAAAGCGAACCATGTGAAACACAAGGAGTTCCGAAACGTGAAGTGCAACAACAGAAATTGTGTTTTAAATGTGCTTATGTCTCAGAAACGGAGAGATGTCAAAGCAAAGAGATTTAAGATAAAATTGAGTCTGGAAAACCAAACCACAATCCGCACCGCAACAGAAAACAGCAAGTGATGCAACACGCCTTACCGCAATCTCAGGCAGTAAGTGCCTGTGTTTAGGAAGTGTTGGGAAAAATAAGACTTCCGCTGTGCTATGTAGTGACCCAGATGACCAGCTCTGAGTCCAGTCACTTTCCACCTCCTGCAATGCCAGTGGAACCAGATATTAAGACCACCTCATGAAAAGAAGACAAAAAGTAAGACGAAAACAGCACAGCTATTGACTGCTACTCTAGTGGAGAAGTCTGTGTGGATGTGTAGTGAGAACCAGGACAGTCACATAAATGGTGGATGAATATTTTGTGAATGTTACTAGCGTACTAACAGATATCGAAATCCAATATAGTGAAAGTTGACAGGTCCCTAAACAGTTTCCAAAGTTGGCGAGAGCAATAATGTGTTAAACGAAGATTAACGCAACTGTGCCCATCGCTGCCTGGAACAGTCTGATCATCTCGCCTGTGCCTTATACCATCTTGCAGTCAAATTTGCAGTGTTTTTTGAAAAAAGAACAGTTGAGCTTGAGTTTTGCCACAAACAGGACAACATAGAGTTACTCCCTCAGTCATCAAGAAGGAAGGGTCTCCTATCTCTTGTTGTGCATAAGTGTTGATGAAATTCCGTGTGCTGATCAGGTTTCAGAAACTGACCTTAGTCCAGAGCTACAGTCTTTGCCCTTCTCTAACATTCTGATGGTTGAAGTGGATAATGTTCACCATGAACCGTTCACGGTCACTGAAGAGGTCAAGGTACGCAACACACCTCACACACAACAGAAATGTCCTAAACATGGTTAAATATTCTCAGAGGATCTTTGACTGCTTTGTCCAGGCGCTGACTGCTGAAATAGTGAAGACCATCAGGGACATCATTGCCCTCAACCCTCTCTACAGGTCAGCACTGCCACTGCTGTTCTGTGGTGTAGCTATCAGTTCATCTTCAGAGGATTGGCCCAAGCAATCATTTTACATTTGCCTATTGCATCAACGTTGTATTTTCCTCATGTTGTACAGTAATGTTGGTTCTTTCTCAATAGCATTATGAACCATAGTTGTTCATAACTTGGTTTGAAAAACCAAACTGCCTTTTCAGTTGGCAAGCAGATATACTTTCATTTTCATAATTCATGTTGTAGGCAGCCTATTATTATTATTATTATTATTATTATTATTATTATTATTATTATTATTATTATTATTATTGATAAGGGTTAAGAGATAAGGGTCTCTCTTACTAAGCAGTGGTGTAGTCTACATTTTTGTGGGTATACTATGTTTGGAGACAATAATACACCAGTTAGTGCAATACAATCTACAATTTACTTTGATTTTCTTAAGCATATTTAATGCTGCAGATTTCCTAATACCGGAATTAAACATAGCATCTACTGCTAGGCTAAGTCTAAATATATATCCAAAATTACATTTATTAACTGTTTACACATTTGCACTATGACTAAAACCTTAAAATGAAATGATCTGTTTATTTATATATTATATCTCTATTTTTAATGACAGTCTGACAGTAACTATACTTTAAAACATTTGCCAAGGATAATATATTTTACTAGACTTTAAACATTTCTTATCAGACAACTATTTACAAATTATCAAGTCATAATTTATGAATTTTGTGATATAATTTTATCACATTCATTATGACTATAAATAACTGTTGCTTTAATCTATACAGATTTAACTGATGAACTAAACGTTTTATCCATACTTGTTCCCATGTTCATGGTACTTTCCCAACTTTTTGTCCCTCCATTCTAACCAAGGCCGTCTGTTTTTAAGTTCTCTAGCCTGACTCACGCCACACGGCTGGCCAGGAGCTCACATCTAAAAAGAAACAAGACATTTTACAACAGAGTACAGATTATTGGAACTACGAGACACAAACACCTTATTTTTATATTCACATATTTATTTAATGTTAGTCCTGGAAAATTGCAATCGTTAAATGTACTGATCTATGAAATGTATATGGTCCGTGCGACGACATACATGAGCTACTTGAGCTACCAGGGGTAATGCTTATATAAGACTTACTATCACTGTTTTCAAAGTGGCAGGTTTAAGTGGTTTATAAAAACATTCTAAAAGTGTTGTTGGTTTTATCTTCGTCTGGTGCAATGGGCTCAAATGTATGGCAATGTACTAGTTAACATTGAAAATCCTCTTGCTGGCTGTGTCTCTCGACAATGCTCCTGATTGATAAGATGGGCTTTTATTAATCTCACGTTGGAGAAATTCACTTGTCACATCGGCTCAATAGTCAAACAATAGTCAGAAGAAGGTGCCAACAGTTAGAAAGAGTGCATCAGTTATATGCAGTGTATCTTCATATATACAGTGGATCAAAAAAGAAAATGAGGAAAAAAAAATAAGAATAAAAATACAAAAGAAATCTGAGTAGGCAGATGATGTCATATGTAGAATATGAAGACTGGATTCCATGCAGCTTGCAGTGGTGGCTCGCTATCCCCCGTCTCCTCGGCAGCCCCAGGGAGGAAGTGAAGAATGGGCTTGAATCTGAGGAGTGGTCCAGGCTCACGGCTGGCACCCTCTCACAACCCCCTTCTGAGTTGTTCTCCGACTGAATGGCCAGAATTCAATCTGACATCAATTATTTCATCATTGGTTTAATATGGCATAACACTGGGTAGAAGGAAAGGTGAAAATAAATAATCTAAAGGAAAGCTTTTAAATAGAACTTTTCTTATAATTCTAACAGGGGTTCATCTGTCTAATGAACACAGTAATTTTGTCACGCAGTATCTGTACAACTTATGGTGTTTTTGGAAAACAGGCCTGATTTGGGGTTGTATCTGTATTCAGATATTTAATTAAAATGGTTTTTGTGGCAATGGTGGTGTTCTGAAAGTTGTTTTTGATTTTATTTATTTTTTTATTTTTTTGTCAGAGAGTCTGTACTTCAGATGATGCAGGCCGGTCAACGAGTGGTTGACAACCCCATCTACCTGAGTGATATGGGGGCAGCACTGACAGGAGCCGAGTCCCATGAACTACAGGATGTCTTGGAGGAGACCAATGTATGAACCTTTCCCTCATTGTCCAGTTTTCTTCCACTGCTGCTAAAAATGTGATGATTAACAGTAGGAAGCACAGAGTGAATTGATGCCCAGACTGTTAAGACTTTTCAATGTTCACCGGAAAACAACACAGATATCCCCATTTTGGAGTAATGTTCTCCTAATGTTAAGTATGTCAAGGCAAAATGTTCAACCTTGAAACTAAAAAACATTGCAATAATATTTTTATTTTTAGATCCCAAAGCGCCTCTACAAGGCTCTGTCTCTTCTGAAGAAGGAGTATGAACTGAGTAAACTGCAACAGCGCCTAGGCCGTGAGGTCAGAGTTTGCTATCAAACATGTGAGCACTACCTTGCCTTTGCACAGTTCACTATCTGATCTCACTCATGACTTTTTCTGCTTTGCTTACAGGTGGAGGAGAAGATTAAACAGACCCACAGAAAGTACCTGCTGCAGGAGCAGCTCAAGATTATCAAGAAGGTACGAGATTGGCACTAAGCATTCAGTCCTAGTAGGACTGTCCTTCCAAGAAGCCCCTTTACTTTGCACTGACAGAACACCTGGGTTGTCCAACCCAGAATTAGATGAGTTCAGAAGAACTCATTTGTTTAACAACTTGCAGACCTGCTAATTTATTAAAGCATACATGAATAATTGTGGTCTGTGTGAGGCCTGGTACTGGTCACTCATCAGATAGAGTTCACTTTTTTCCTCACTTCTCCACCACTCTTACTCCCACATCTGCCCCCTTTCCACTGTTGTTAGCCCCACTCCGTTCGACTTAGCTGTTCCGTATTCAGAACTTATTTTCCATTGACCCAAAGAAAGATGGAGGAGGGAAACACCTTCTTTGATTTGGGGGCTGTTATGCAATTATACCTGTTTTATTATGAATATTATTAATTATAATTGCCAATTATAATTTATAATCATTCAAAATCAAAGGATAGCTATAATAAAATGTATTTCAAATGGTTGTGATCAAGGGCTATGAGCCTGTAATGATTAGCACGAACAATTGTCTTATTAATTAACAGTTATTAACTTATTTAGCCCGGAAAGGGAGTGTCTAACCAGTTGTTGACTGGGTTAGACTTGTCCAGCAAACGTTGACAACGTTAATTATAATTGCAATTGGAGTCTTAACCATTAGTCATTCACCACAGGCCAATGAAAATGTCTCCGTATATTCAGTTAACTCAAAAAGAGGTAATTCGGTAACTCTTGGAGACCATTCAATTTCCGATTAAATATAACAACAAACACATGCAATTTAGCTAGTTATTTATTAAACTGATAATTCCCTGTTACAGTAATTATTCTGCTTAACGATAGTTCTAGAAACACTACTCGCTACTAAATAAAACATGAAAAGAAAACAAATGAAAACAAAGTCAGTCAAAATGGATTAATTTAGAGCTAGAAATTTGTAATCAATTCACAGTTGACTGACAGGTAACAGCATTGAAAGGATTCTGGCTAAATAGCTCTGAGTTAGAAAAGGCTGGTATACACGACAGGCCTGAAGCTAAGATAGGGAATGACTCTGGCAAAACTAGCCGTTAGTGGTGTTAGTACATGCAACAGTGAGCTTCTAACCCGTTCTATCTCAGGCTTAAAGGTGGCGATCAGCTGTCGATAGTAAGTTCAGTTAGCAACGAGTCACTTCACAACAGCCTGCTGCTAAGGGCCGGGCTACTCAGTGCCCCGCACAGGAGTAGCCCGGCCCTTACGGCATATGCGCAAGATGCTGGCTCTGAGATCACAGCTAACTCACTAGCCTGCCATGTAGGCGGACTTTAAACGGAGGGCGGTAGCCAGTCGAGACAAAGACTTCGACACACCGCGGGAAACTGGGAAGGCCGAACACAAGGAAACCAGAAAGAGAGATGAGAGGAAACTCAGCTGATAGGCGCGGCCTGTTTCTCACCAACATAAATCAAAACAACATAAATCCCTTGATAACATAATCACACAGTGAAAATATTCAGCACAGTGCAAACAAACTCCCTCTGGAGTACTTAAACATTAAAACTATTCCTAATATGTCCTGCCCAGGCACAAAATAACTCCTTATGGTGTAAAAAGAGAAAAAGGGGGATGTTTTTACTTGATGTCAGAGATTGATGCTGCGCAGCGTCCGTGGATCTCAGCCAGAGTTGCAGTGGAGATGTGGCAAAGTTCACTGCTGGGTAAGGCAAGGCAAGGCAAATTTATTTATATAGCACAATTCAGTACAGAGACAATGCAAAGTGCTTTACATGACTGTGCACACCTGTCGCCTGGACAATTTGTTTGACCAAAGCAAATCGCACTGGAAAACTTGATTAACGTTAATATTTAGTCTGGACCTCCATGGTGCATGATCCAGGGGAAAACAGGTGAAGCAGCAAACTTGGTCCTGCCAAGAATCTCATCACGGTCCCTCTGCGTGTCAGCAGCACACAGAAATGTGTCTTCTCAACGCAGCAGGGCTGCACAAAGGAAGGAAGATGTCTTGTGCACTGTGGTCATATTCCTGGGTGTAATTTGATCTCTGGCACAGTCACCATCTACATGATGATGGGAAGCTGTATGCTGCCCGAGACTTTGTAGTCCTAAATGTGTTGCATGCTGGGAGTTGCAGTTTGTCACATCATAATGGCATACCAGGACTTTAATGACAGCCTCTGTGCTTTCTGTGTCTCTGCTCTGTCTTCTCTAACCCCAGTTCACACTGAGCCTGGTTCTGGTTCTGCTGGAGGTTCTCCTCCCTGTTAAAGGGGAGTTTTCCTCTCCACTGTCGCTTCATGCATGCTCAGTATGAGGGATTGCTGCAAAGCCATTGATAATGTCCCCTATGGCTCTACGCTCTTTCATGAGGAGTGAATACCGCTTGTCAAGACTTGATGCAACCTGCTGGGTTTCCTTAAATGGGAAACATTTTGATCAAAACGTAGGATTTCATTGAATTTGACTTTGTAAAGTGCCTTGAGATGACATGTATCGTGAATTGGTGCTATATAAATAAAATTAAATAGAATTAAGCCACACCTCCAGGAGGCCTATGTCACGTGTAGAGCTTCATAACCATGTGACTGAAATGTGTGACTTTAGTTGTTTGTTTTACTCTTTGGTCCTTTTGTGTTTTTCATCTGGTTTTTTGCCCTCCCACATAAGAATGAAGGGGTCCTGGATCAGAGCACAGACCAGTTGAACACAGTGCACCACCAATAACTGAGGAACAGGCTGCACAGCTCAATCGCTGCTAAGCAAGCTAGCTCTTTAGCCATCTTAAGCCAGCAGGAATTGGTCAGTATTAATTGTTACTGTTACGATTCGCCAACACAAATGCAGCTTTAGTAAATAAACACTTTTAAGAACAGCGGCTTTGGAAATGATTTTCTAGTCTGATGATGCTTTTAAATCCTGCTGCTGGCTGGCTGTACAAAACTATGCAATATGGACAGGGCCTTTTATCTGTTTTGCTGCATCAGCCCTTTCATAAAATACCTGGAGATGGCAAGAAGGTAGCTTAATCCCGCCTTGAAATGTCTTGTAAAAGGGGTTTAACCCATATGGTAAGAGAAGAGATGTATGGGGGAGACATGGCTCACTCATTGTCTGTCTGTAGGAGCTGGGTCTGGAAAAAGATGACAAAGAAGCTATTGAGGAGAAGTTTAAGGAGAGACTTAAAGACCGGAATGTCCCTCAGCACATCATGGATGTGATCAGTGAAGAGCTCAACAAACTGGGGCTGCTGGACAACCACTCATCTGAGTTCAAGTAGGTCTCGTTTAGGTTGATGGTAAAAAAGTCATGATGATCATTTAAAAAAAAGTTAGTGTAGCTTTCAAAGAACACTGATGCTTCCATTTTGAATAAACTATCTACAATGTAGCTGTACCTTTAGACAGGTGCTTGAACTCTGCAGCGAATGGAGCATCTGCTACTCCATTTTTGGAAGTAAGACAGCTTATTCCCATTTTTTTGACCCAAAACATCTGATCGCTCCCTGCAGTCTGGAAAATGTATAAGATCTGTTCATTTTTAATGTAATTCTAAATAATAAAACTAGTTTCTAAATTTCAATCCCACCTTCCTTCATCTGTGTTAGTATGATCCAATTTCTATAATCTGGTCTCTTTTGTCACATTATATCCATGATACAATGTTCTTTGTTGCTGATGCTCTGACATAATAGCTGCTTTCCTTGCTTCAAGCTCCCAGAAAGAGTCAAACTGTGTGTTTCAGTGTCACTCGAAACTACCTGGACTGGCTAACCAGCATGCCATGGGGCACCAACAGTGAAGAAAACCTATCATTAGACAGAGCCAGAGACGTTCTTGACGAAGACCATTATGGAATGGATGACGTTAAAAAACGCATATTGGTAAGAAAAGACAAACAACAAAAACACTTATTTTCTATGCTGTTTGTCAAAGGAACTGAGTGTTGTTTTAAGCCTTGGCCTCATGTGGGTATGTGCAGGAGTTCATTGCAGTGAGCCAGCTCCGAGGTTCCACCCAGGGGAAGATCCTCTGTTTCTATGGCCCTCCTGGTGTAGGAAAGACCTCAATTGCCCGATCTATTGCAAGAGCGCTTAACAGACAGTACTTCAGGTTCAGCGTGGGAGGGATGACTGACGTGGCTGAGATCAAAGGACACAGGTCTGTAACCTATTATTTTTCCAGTCAGAGAGAGCAAACTGTGAGGATGTCTGGATATTCCTATTGCATCATTGGGACTGCTGTTAGGATTTAGTGTTTTGGGGACCTGTTCTAGGTGCAGGAGTACAGGTCCCCCAGCTGCAATGTTCAATTTGGCGGTGTCCAAAAGGCCTTTGCAACCCTTGGACTGATAAAGTGCTGACTCCAGCACTAATTCAAGAATCATCCAAAATTTGGTCCGCCATCAAACTATTTCAAGCAGATGGAAATTTTTAAAATAATGTTAAGGAGAGTTTTCATCTGACAAATTAAAATCTTCTTAAAATGGAATTAACGTAAGATCATTTCTTATGCAAATGGTCAACATCACATGCATGCCATGCTGCTCTGTTTACATAACCTGTCATGCACATGCTGGAGGAGCTGCTGCTTAGCAACGGCTCCGTACCTCGTTGTGCCATTGACGGAGAAAGTCGTCCCAGGTTGTCCCTAGTTTGCTCCTTATTCCGACAAAAAAAACTTGATTGTGCAGTTTGTCAATTGTATCAAATTATCTTTTTTTTACTCATAATACATTGCATAAAAACATTTTTTCTTAATCAGATAAAAGTAATTTCAGGTATAGTTCTTTTTGGCGCTATATAAATAAAATTGAATTGAAGTGAATAAATCAACAAAAACTGATCCAGAAAATGTTAAAAGTAAATTTTTAAATGTCTTTTAACAAGGCAAACATGTGAGGCCCTTTCAGATTTACAGATCCTGTTTCAACAAATATCAACTATATTTTTGCATTAGGATGTTTCAGGTTCACACTGAGGGGGTAAACTAAAAAGAAATCACTATAAAATTAGTTGTTTTGCTTCTAGTTTGACACTAAAAGCAAGCATATCTTTTTGGCCCAGACGTTCTTCTTAATTGGTCATTTTGGCACATATGGCAAACGTTTGTACACCACTGGATTAATTCAACAATTACATATTGAACCAGAAAGGCACTTGATTAGATGATAGGTGAACTTTTGATTATTCAGTTAGTCTTCACGTGTGCCAGAATCCAGTATCTAGTAAAACCATGGAACAATATTCTGTATTTGGCTATTAGCAGAACCCAGCTGCAGTTTGTCTGAACCTAACCCATTTGTTCAATTCAATTCAATTCAATTCAATTTATTTATATAGCGCCAAATCATGAAACATGTCATCTCAAATTCAATCATATTATACAGACTGGGTCAGATTATACAGATTGGTCAAAAATGTCCTATATAAGGAAACCAGTTGATTGCATCAAAGTCCCGACAAGCAGCATTCACTCCTGGGGAACCGTAGAGCCACAGGAAGAGTCATCTGCATTGTACATGGCTTTGCTGCAATCCCTCATACTGAGCAAGCATGAAGCGACAGTGGGAAGAAAAACCACCCATTAACGGGAAGGAAAAACCTCCGGCAGAACCGGGCTCAGTATGAACGGTCATCTGCCTCGACCGACTGGGGTTACAGAAGACAGAACAGAGACACAACAAGAGAAACAAAAAAGCACAGAAGCACACATTGATCTAGTAATCTGTTCTACATTAGATGGAGTTATGGCCCCTGCTTGAATTCAGAACAGGCAACGTTTCCGGTCGTTTCAGAAACAGGAAGTAAAAAAACAAAAACAAATGGCGATTTTGTTTTTTGTTTTAAAATACAAAAATGAAAATTGAAATACAAAGAGTTTCTCTTTTTCATTGTTAAAAAGGGAAAAATAAAATGTTTGTTCATATTCAGAGACAGGATGTGGTTACTTATTTGTGACAAAAGCGCCACATTTTCCAGAATAAAATGTCTTTCAAACCTTACGCAGATTGGATTTTAGACACATCAAAACAAGGCTTGTCATCCATAAAAATCTCAGTGCAGATCTCCCAGGTGAGCGGATGAGCAAGAGGATATTCTGCAAGAAAAGTGAGACAATTTTGCAATGAACATGGCATGACTGAGTTAACTGCAGTCATGCCAGCCCTCAAATGGTTTTGTAGGTCATGTGATCACCATGCATTACGGTAGTACTGCCTGAGACTACTTTCCAAAATAAAAGCAATGTATCAACCTATTTTATTCTTTGTTGTTTTTACGCACATCGGCTTCAGTTAGTTGAAATAATTTCTTACAGCTTTACGTAATATTTTTTATTATTCAGGTCTGCTGGTGAATATGGAAATACATATTTTGGTCAAAGTCACTTTTTAGCCAGAATAATTACTAAAAAAAATAGCAAACAGGCTTAAACATACTTGCTGTTGCGATTACTCAGATAACTGAGAATTTGCACAGGGATACAAATACAAATTGTTTTTCCAAGTGGCTACTTTCACTTACAGACGTCAGATTAAGATCTCGAGATGTTACTCATCAAAATCCATATACATGATGTGGAATTTCTAAATTAAAGCCCTCCAAAATATCTAAGTTAAGTCAATTTGACTTAAGTTGCTGTCAATGTTGCTACTAAATGGTACGTTTTCAGGGGATACTGTCACATCAGCCTGACAGTAACATCTCCAGATGATGCTCGACAAATTTTATCTACATCTGATATGGAATTTCAAAATAAAGGCCCTTCAAAATCTCTCTGTATAGTCACTTTTACCTGAGTTGTTGTCAATGTTGCTACTAACCCTTACGTTTTCTTTGACAATTGAAAAAGCAAGTCATCTTAAGATTTTACATTTCTCTTTATCCAAATTGCTGAGGTTTACATTTTCACACTATGTACATACCAATTACACACGCAAAATAAAACAAGCTTCAGAAAAAAATGAAATAGAAAAAGGTAACCATAAAATGTTCAAAAATATTAACATTTACATTGTTTGCTGACACAGAACTTTGTTTTCAACAAACAAAACAATGGACAGTTCCAGTTAATTTCCCTCATAGCTTTCAGGACGTCTTCATCTTAACCTAAGCACTGCTCATGGAACCATCAAGTTACATAATAAACACATTAGGGGACAATGAGTTGGCTTTTGCTGTATTCATACAATCTTTTCATTGTCAAATCTGGTCATCGAACAATACAAAACTGGTCAAGCTATGTTCCAAAAAACAACAGGGTTTTTATTAAATCAATCAAATCAAACAAAATCAATAACATTTTCCAGTCAACCCGAGTCAAAATGGCCACCACAAACTGCTCAGCAGGGAAGCTCAAAGAAATTAACTCAGTTTCAAATGTATAGTTTTTTTAGATTTATGTGGAAGCAAATGTTGTTCATCCAAACACTGACTAATAAAGCCAATCAAAATACTACTTTTCCATTACAGAGAAATACATTTCAAAAGCCACAGCTGTTTCCTTTGTGAAGAAACTATTGAAGTTATCCCTAGGGATTTTCCCTAACCACATTATTGAGAGACACAATAAAGTCCTTATAACCTCTTCTCTTAATTAAGACTTTTCATTGCAATAACTAAAGACATCAAAAATGGTCTTTAGATAAAGATGTTTGTAAACAAGGACTATTTAAAAATGAAATGTAACTGTTTTTATTAATCAGAAAATATTATTATTCAAGAGAATAGCTTGTTGAGTTGGACATCAATCCTTGTTGAACATAAAGTGCAGCCAACAAGTCTGTGTATTAAAAGGTTTCACCAGTACTTAATGCTGCGGTGAGATTTCTGAAAGTTTCTGGTAAAAAATGATTGAGAATATAAACTCTCAAACAAATAATAAAATTAGATTATCTCACTGCTGCAACCCTCTTCACTTCCATGAAGAGCAAACCCACTTTACATATAACGACACCTAAAGGACGCGTCTGATCCATTAATTGTTAGATAGCGAAGAATTGCAGACCTCTGCAATTTAGAAATTGCGTTTCTTAAAAATTGCAATTATATTTGAAATGCGACTAATAGTCCAGCCCTAATTCATACTTACCTTATGTAACCAGTAACATTGGAAAAGCTTGCAGCAATGACTTGCACCACTAGGGATGTTGACTGCAGCACACACCTTTGACCAAAAGCTATTGTAGGAGAAGACCTTTTCATCGTAATTTTCTCCTTTTCTCAGATGTTTCTCTGTCAGCGATACAATTTCATGTGTGGTTATGTTTTTCTTCTTGTTCTGTAGAACAGACTAATAACAGTTTGCTGTAAGAAAACGTTGGTCAGTCTTAAAAAGGTGTAACTTTTTCAATTAAGAGCAAAAACTATTTTTGTGCTAATCCCAAACAGCCAGAACTGTAAAACTCTTAGGGAACAGTAGTGGAGTACTATCAGTGCAATACAAATTTAAAATTTAATAACAAGCAAATTTAATAATTGCTGCCACAAAAGGTAACTTCCCCCAAAATAATTTCATATTTTTAGAGAACATAAGGAAAAATAACAATAAATGTTTGTATATTACAGATTATTATGGTAACATAAACATCTATGTAAAAGTATTATTATTAGTTCTTGGGTGATAATTCTGTCAGCCTAACTGTGTTGACCCTGCATTTATTAATGAACATGACTTTTTTCCTTTGTTGTCACTGTTAATATTCTGAGTGGGTAGCATGCAGCTATTGTTGAAGAAGAATGTGATCAATGTTAAACCTTTCAAAGGTAGGGTAGGCTAGCACATGTCAATTCTAGGGCTTTGACAAATATACAAAAAAGCTGAATAATGCCCGTATGTTGCAGTTCAAGAAGCCTGGTATTCATAAACCTTTGCTCATCCTTTATGATATGGCTTCTCACATTGAAAATGAGAAACAGAATCTATGTTGTATCATAAAGACATTGGCCTACTTACCCTCGCTGTTTCTTCGACATCCTTCTTTCCTGGAAAACAAGGCTGTAAGCGGTTCCCTCACCGTCACCAGGGAAGAGCCTGTTTTTATGTCCATCCCACAAATGGCAATGTACACCACATTAATGCATCATCTGGTGCATTGTCATGTTGGAGGAGGCAGGGGCCAGCTCCAAACTGTTCCCACAAAGTTGAGAGCGTGCAATTGTCCAAGATGTCTGAGTCTGTGGAAACATTCAGAGCTCCTTTCACTGGAACCAAGGGGCCAAGCCCAGCTCCTGAAAATCAGCCCCACACCATAATCCCCCCTCTGCCAAACTTTACACATAGCACAATGAAGTCAGCACCGTTCTCCTGGCAACCAGCAAACCCAGACTCGTCAATCAGATTTCCAGATGGAGAAGCGTCATTTGTCACTCCAAACAGCGTGTCTCCAACGCTTTGCTTTGCACTTGGTGATGTATGGCTGAGATGCAGCTGCTCGGCCATGGAAACCCATTCCATGAAGCTCTCTGCAATGTTCTTGAGCTGATCTCAAGGCCACATGAAGTTTGGAGGGGTGTAGTGTTTGACTTTGCACAAAGTTGGCAACCTCTACGCTTTATGTGCTTCAGCATCCACGGACCCTGCTTCCACAGTTTACATGGCTGAGTTGCTGTCATTCCCAAACACTTCCATTTTCTTATGATACAGCAGTTGACTCAAGAATATTTAGGAGCGAGGAAAGTTGACAACAGGATTTGTTGCACAGCTGGCATTCTATCACAGCTTCACACTGGAATTCACTGAGCTCCTGAGACAAACTCATTCTTTCACAAATGTTTGTGAAAACAGTCTGCATGCAAAGGTTTTATACACCTGTGACCATGGAAGTGATTGGAACACCTGATTCCAATAATTTGGATGGTGGAATGAATACTTTTGCAATATAGTGTATATAGTTATGTTGGAACAGTCTTTTATTTTGAAATTCCACATCAAATCTTAATGAGCTTTGTTGAGCAGCCTCTGGAGGAGTTCTGTCATGCTGAATCCAAGATTTTCACTTAAAACATAAGTGTTAGTAGCAACATTATCAGCAACTTGGGTCAAAGTGAATATATAGAGAGATTTTGAAGGTCTTTCACTTTGAAATTCCACATCAGATGTGGATGAAATTTGTTGAGCAACATCAGGAGGTGTTCTACTGTCAGGCTGAAGTGACAGCATCCCCTGAAAATGTACCGTTTAGTAGCAACATTGTCAGCAACTTAGGTGAAATTGACTTAATGTAGAGATTTTGGAGGGCTTTAATTTAGAAATTCCACATCATGTATGTGGATTCATCTCAAGATCTTAATCTGTCGTCTGTAAGTGAAAGTAGTCACTTGGAAAAAACAATTGTTTTAATATAATATAATATATAAATAATATGTGCAAATTCTCAGTTATCCGAGTCATTGCAACAGCAAGCCTGTTTAAGGCTGTTTGCTATTTTTTTTAGTATTTAATCAGGCTAAACAGTGACTATGACCAAAATATATATTTCCATATTCACCAGGAGGCCTGAATAATAAAGACATATTACATAAAGCTGTAAGAAATTATTTCAACTAACTGAAGTCCATATGTGCAACAAAACAAAGAATAGAATAGGTTGATATACGTCAAACACATTGCTTTTATTTTGGAAAGTATTCTCAGGCATTACTACCGTAATGCATGGTGTTTGCATGACCTTCAAAACCAAGGGAGGGCTGGCATGACTGCCGTGTCCCCAGTGGCGGCTGGCTTGACCGCAGTAAACTCATTTATTTTCATTGGAAAATCGCCTCACTTTTCTTAGAGAATATCCTCTTGCTCATCCTCTCACCTGGGAGATCTGCACTGAGATTTGTATGGATGACAAGCCTTGTTTTGTCTTGTCTAAAATCAAATCCGCGTAAGGTTCTTAAGACATTTTATTCTGAAAAATGTGGTGCTTTTGCAACGCATAAGTGACCACTTCCGCTCTCAGAAATGAACAAATGAGCCTCTTTTTCGTTTATGTTTTAAACCATTTTTGTTTTTTCTTACCCGAAATGGAAAATTAAATTCAAATAATTTTTCAAATTTCACTTTTCCCTTATTGACAATGAAAAAGAGAAACGCTTTGTATTTCGATTTTCTTTTTCGTATTTTAAAAGAAAAATCAAATTGCCATTTGTTTTTGTTTTTTTACTTCCTGTTTCTGAAACGAAAATCCAATGACCAAAAGATACACTGACCGTTTCCAGTATGCTAAATCTGTTAGACCTCAAGCCAACACATTACAACTGTAAAGAATCAGGGGGCTTCTGTGCTCACAGCTGTTTTGCACCACTTTGAATGATGATTTGATCAGTTTGAAGGACATTATGACAAAATGGTTGAAGAAGGTTGTAGCAAGAATTTTTTGTTTCCAGGAGAACGTATGTTGGCGCGATGCCTGGGAAAATGATCCAGTGTTTGAAGAAAACCAAGACGGAGAACCCTTTGGTGTTAATAGATGAGGTCAGTGTGTAGTTCGTTCCTTTAGCCTTAAGTTAAACATCATTCTGGAACAAGACCTGTCTCAAGTTAGGGGTGGGTGGTATAGCAAAAGTGTCTGTACAGTAACATCCATCCATTGTCTAACATGTCTATGCCTATGGCGGTCACGAGGGTTGCTGGTGCCCATCTCCAGCTGTCAGTGGGCGAGAGGCGGGGTACACCCTGACAGGTCGCCAGTCTGTCGCAGGGCAACACAGAGACAGACAGGACAAACCACCATTCACACACACACACTCACACCTAAGGAGAATTTAGAGAGGCCAATTAACCTGACAGTCATGTTGTTTCCTGTGGGAGGAAGTCAGAGTACCCAGAGAGAACCCACGCATGCACAGGAAGAACATCCAAACTCCATGCAGAAAGACCCAGGGCAAGGCTAGGACTTGAACCCAGGACCTTCTTGCTGCATGGCAGCAGTGCTACCACTGCATCACCGTGCAGACCTGTACAGTAACAATCACGATTTATTCCTGATTTGCCAACAGAAAATAAACGAATAAGGAAACTGAAAGTAAGGTTTGATTTTTAAAAGGTAGTGTTTATTATGCCTGAATTGAAATATGGTCTTTACAGTTTTGAAAGGTAATGTGTAAATATACACTGCTCAAAAAATAAAGGGAACACTTAAATAACACAATGTAACTCCAAGTCAGTCACACTCCTGTCAAATCAAACTGTCCACTTAACGACTGACAATTAATTTCACCTGCTGTTGTGCAAATGGAATAGACAACAGGTGGAAACTAGAGGCAATTAGCAAGACCCCCCCCCCCCCCCCCCCCCCCCCCCCGATAAAGGAGTGGTTCTGTAGGTGGTGACCACTGACCACTTCTCAGTTTCTCTGCTAGCTGGCTGATGTTTTGGTCACTTTTGAATGTTGGCAGTGCTTTCAGTCTAGTGGACGGAGTCTACAACCCACACACGTGGATCAGGCAATGAAGCTCATCCAGGATGGCACGTCAATGTGAGCTGTGCAAGAAGGTTTGCTGGGTCTGTCAGCGTAGAGTCCAGAGCATGAGGGCGCCACCAGGAGACAGGCCAGTACATCATGAGATGTGGAGGGGGCCGTAGGAAGGCAAGAACCCTGCAGCATGTCCGTTAGCTCCGCCTTTGTGCAAGGAGGAAGAGGAGGAGCACTGCCAGAGCCCTGCAAAATGACCTCCAGCTGGCCACAAATGTGCATGTCTAAGTGTAAAAAATGATACACAATAAGAGTAAACAAAGACAAGCACCACAAAATTGGCTTTTATAAAATATTATCCCTTAACATGGGATTTAATTTCTCCCAGAGAGCATTACCCTTCTGTTTTTGAAGCCTTAGTGAAAAGGTTAAGCGCTTTATGGACTGAATGCTTAACCTTTTCACCTTTTCACTAAGGCCATCGCTTGGTAATAGTTTGATTATTTGCAGCCATGAAAATTTTGAGAACATATTTATCTGCTTTAGACAAGTTTGGATCCAAATTACCCAAGTAAAATCAAATCTCTCCACATATGTGAATACGTACTGCTGATTTGTGTGTCAATTATGACTTCTCAATCATCAGGTGATATTGTGACTCCCAGTTCCTGTTCCCATTTCTCCTTGATATAAGATGTAGAATGGCCCCTTAGTTTTGTGAGGTACCAATTTAATTCACCAATGATTTTCCTGTGTAGTTTTCCTTCATATGCTTTTATTAACATTTGTGTGATGCCAGGTATGCTGTCGATTGTAATCTTTTAATGTTTTTAATTTAATATCTGAGTTGAAGGTATTTGTAAAAATCATGCCCTCCAAGGTCATATTTCACTGACATAGTTTGGAAATCTGAGATCCTGCTGTTTGTCCATTAAGAGTCACAATGAAGTAACGCCCTGTTTGTCCCTTTGTATGTAGCTTTTATCAGTCACAGCTGGTTCAAAGAGAACGTCACGCACTGTCCACATTAAAATACAAATATCTTTAAGTTTGAATTGTTTGACTATGTTTAACCAAATATTTACAGAAATCTGACTCAAGCCATTATGCTGATAAGATTACAACCGGTTTATTTAACAGTGACATGTCTATGGTTTTTCATTTGGCTATATAACTTAGTCTTGATTGCACCAGAGCATGAGTGGACTTATCTGGGCTGCTATATAGTAATCTTTGAGACAGGACAAGCCCATCCCCCCTCTGGGTTTTGGTAGTTGTAGCATCTTATTGAGCATTCATGGTGCTTTTCCAAAACATGATATGGCTTTGTTTCATTCTCTAAATTGCGAGTCAGGGATTTGGACAGGGAAAGATTGAAAAAGGTACAGCAGTCTGGGCAAAATATTACTCTTTATCGCCATAATCCTGTTGCCTAAATCCAAGGATAAAGGAGACCAACATATCAGCTTTAATACATGCATTAATGGGTTGGTAATTTTCTGCATAAAATGTTTTGTTAGTCTCACCACCAAGTACTTCATGGAGTTAGAGTCTCAATCAAATTTATATTTTAATTTAAATGCAGGTGTTGGTTCATAAATATACACAAGGGCTTGTGTTTTTTCAATGTTAAGGGTGTAACCTGACAGGTGACCGTATTTCTGCAGTAAATCCATCAATGTAGGAATCCCAGAGCCTGGGTTTTCAAGGCTAATCAAGACATCATCTGCTTGAAGACATATCCTGTTCTCTGAGCCCTGATGTACCCATGAGTTTCTACCTAAAACTCAAAAGTGAACAGGGTAGATCACGATCTATGGGTAGATCGTGAGATACCCATAGCTCCTGGACTCCCTAAACTGGGTGTATTTCTGGAGGATCTGGTGGACCCGCAGGGTCCGCCGGGACCAACACTTCATGATTCAAGCACAATTTTTCACATGAAACATGTTCGGTGTGAATGCACCATAACACATAAAGGGTACTGAGAGAAGATATTGCTCCCAGGGAAAATGGAGGATAGTGAAGTATCGATACTGAATGTTTATATCCCTTCCAGGATCACTATGTGGCTTGCAGTCACCATTTTCCAGTGCAATGGCTTTTGCTTACATTCCTAATTCAGAAGCCATGCTGTGAGAGGGAGAGACTCAAAGTGCTTGAAAAAATGGACAGTACTGAAGAGAAAGGTGATGGACTGCACATACAAGCTAGACCCTCTTCCAAAAGTGTGTTATCTTAAAAAGGTCTCTAGAATCAGTGAAATTGATCCAAATGAGCATGATAACTGGCCCAAGGATTTACATGACCTGACATTACTGTCATCCTCAGAAACTGAGCTTCCTTTCTATCATCAACGCCGGTAGTGGAAAAGAATTCAGAAAAGTTAGGGCTTTGAGGGCTCATCGACAAAGCAACTTTGGGTGCTTCCAGGATCTCAAATATCTTTTGAGAATAACAACCTTTAGATATGTATTAAACATACTGTTCATCAAGGCCAACTTTCAGTTTTAAAATGTGTGATGTAATATTTTAATCTTAAATGTTTTCCCATTAGAATGTCTTACTAAAAAACATAAATAATGGCTTCAAAACATCACCGTGTGTGATGAATCTTTATACTGGGTTTGACTTGGTGATGGAGGTACTGAAACAAATAAACTCAACAATATTGAAAGTTATTTAAACTGACTAGTTCATTGATGTACTACTCTGTTGTTGATGACTTGTGTCCCCCACCCCCTTGCCAGGTGGATAAAATAGGCCGTGGTTACCAGGGGGATCCATCCTCTGCTCTACTGGAGCTTCTGGATCCTGAACAGAATTCCAATTTCCTTGACCATTACCTGGATGTTCCGGTGGATTTGTCGAAAGTAGGAAGAGCTTGTGCAGTTGAACTTAAAATTTGTCTGTTTTTATTCTTAAAAGGATTACGTATGCGTATTCCATTGATTACAGGTCCTGTTCATCTGCACAGCTAATGTGACCGACACCATCCCAGAACCACTCAGAGACAGAATGGAGATGATCAATGTGTCTGGATATGTGGCTCAGGAGAAACTAGCTATCTCTGAGGTAAACCAGAATGCCCCTGCAGCGACTCTTCCCACCATTACTGTGAGAATATTGTCTCACACTTACTTACTTACTGTGAGGTAGCGTCAGGCACTATATTGATATGTAGAAAAAAAAATTGACATTTATGTCATGCAATATATTGTTACTGTTTTCACAACTGAGACTTTGTTGGTGAGTCATACTGGTGGGGAATAATGTCGGCTTTTTTTATTCAAACTTTTAGTTTGTTGTGCAATTATACACTGTTTAAAGTTATTTAATGTTTATTAAATAACCCTCTGTCTGTTAAGTATTGTCTGGTGATGATCAGCTCTTAAGCTGATATCAAGACAATGATTGAAAGGGATGAATTCGCGCACTGGCAATCTTTTAACAGCAAAACCTGCACACACATAGAATAAAGGAGTGACAACTTCTTTTCAAGTCCAAGAATTTAATAACAGAAATAAAATGAACATCCAGAGAACATCACTATGTAATGCTGTTTATCTGAATTAACACAATATTTTGATTAATAAATTCTCTCTACTAGGCTAGTGAAACTTAACTAAACTACTAAGCAAAATGAAGATAAAAAGAAGCTAAGCTAAGGACCTATTTACATGCAAAAACAAACGAAAGACAAACAAAAGTGGTTGATCATAATCAGAACAATTCAGTGACTCCTTGCTCACTGCAGAACTGATTAAAAAAACATGGAATGGAGTTAAAAACATTTGGCATGTGTTTCAATCCATTCACAATGCAAAGCTCAAGTTTGACAAACATTTGATGAAATAATATTTGTTTAAGTTAAAGAACTGTGAAGTTTACCTTAAAGAATGTGAATCGTGGTTAAATTAGCTTAACTAATTCAGAACAACATTTGGCATGTGTTTCAACCCATTCACAATGCAAAGCACAAGTTAACCAGAACATTATTTTGAGAAAATAACATTCTGGTTACTGATTTGCCCAGTAAAATCATTTAAACCCTTACGACTGAGTTTGTTAATGCGATTCTCCCTCCGGGCGTCTGGGGTCGCTGTAGGAAGTCAGTGGCTAATAGGTTACAGCATAAAGTTATTAAAATTGCTTTTACACCACATTAATATTCAATATTAATGCGGGAATAAGGCTCATAGCACCATCAAAGGATGGCGAAGCCGAACGATTAAGCTTTGTGCTTTAAAACAAACTCCTTTTGAAATGTTCGGGACCGGATGTTAGCGAGGCTAATAGCATTAAGGCTAGCGTGAGCTACCTTAGCCCTTTGTTCTAAAGCACCATGTGTACAACGGTTTACAAGACATTTCCCAATAAACCTTTTAACTTCACCCTCAGCTCGCTGCCCAACCTGTTGATGCCTCATGTGTGAGTTTTGTCCACTTTGGCTGTTCCAGGAAGGACGTAAAAGCAGGGAGAATCGTTGGTTTCTTCTTGGCAGGCTAGCGCTTAGCTCTGCAGCACCATGTGGTCGGGGTCGGAAGCCTGATGTCCTGCAGATAGTCTCTGACTTGGATGCAATCCGATTTGAGCAGGGGTTTTTCTCAGAATCTCACAGTGGGTCATTCTGCTGGGTTTACAGCTCCGTCTAGGGTACTCTTCCCTGTACAGGCTGAGGAGAAATACAACAAAACTGTTTTTGGCATGCAGGATCCTTCCTCCTGCATCTGATTATGAGGTTAAGACAGCAGACTTATCTCTGATTTGCCCGGACATGTTCTCCGGGCGACGAGAAGTTCCTCCAGGTGCTGGATGTGCGTCTGTCAGGCCCGGCCTGGGCCTCATTGTTCAGGCCTTCTCCTTTGTCTCCGCAGTAAGGAAGGTCTAGGGAGGGGAGTTCCACAGAACGGCTGTTCTGGGGAGCATGTGGATTTTGGGTCTTCAGTCACATGGCTGCTGAGGAAGCAGACCCCCCCCCCTCCCCCCTCAGAGGAGTGCTGGGCCGTTTCTCAATATGCGTTCTTGAGCGGTCTCATGTGCTTGTGAGACGTCATCAGCCTCAGCCCGAGCACTGTTCCAATTGCCGAGAACGCGCCGAATTCCCTGGATGTTGTTCTCACCCGCCCTCTTTATCGAGCATGCATCAGAGCAGACTTGTGCGCTCTTCAGACAGACCGCTTGCCCACAATGCACCGCGGCCGCAGCTTGATTTGAGACAGCGCAAACAGCTCACAGCGGTAAGTTAAAAAATTCCCTTTTCTGCTGCTGCTGTTGTTCAAAAGTACGTTTTAAGATCGTTTGAGGCGAGAACATTATACTTTTAAGCTTCTCTATGTGGCCTGTTTACAGAGTTAGTGCGTAATTTTAATAAAAAGTCAGACATTGAGCAGAGCAGAGTGATCAGCAGACCTCCGAGGAAAACCGCAGCCAGGGCTGATGTTAGTCCGTTTTTAGTACACTTCTGTCGGCCTAGTAGTGTGCGCAGTACCTCTGGTTATGATTTATTTGTTTTGTGTTTATCTGACTGACGTGTGTTGCTTTATAAACTCAATACTTGCTGGAATAAATTGTATATGTCTGGCAAGGACGACAGCAGCATATAAAATAAATAAATTCTATAAATGTTTTTCCTATCTAAGGGAGTTTCTTCTGAGTCAGGAGGACACGAAATATTGAGAGGAGAAAGAGGGAAAGAAAACAATAGTAATAATAGTATATGAAAATAACAGACATTTATTTTATAGAAATGTTTAATCTTTGGAACAGAATGAAGGTGTAATATATTCAACAAATTATTAACAGTTACTAACATGGTTTAAAACAAAGAAATAACTCATTAAGATCTTATACAAATAGACAATGCCTATAAACTTACAATTAAAAATAGTTGGAATGGAAATTAATTTACTGATTATTTAATGTATTTTTACAGGTAGTGAAAAAAATGAAACGAAGCAGCATGTGAACAAGACTCCAACTGATCTACATTAGGTCAGGTGTAGTCATGTTCACTTAAACATGCAGCCAGCTGGAGCAGCTCCCTGTCTTCAGCCGCTGGATGGTCATCCTCCTCTGGGTCAACCTCCTCATCCTCCACGTCCAGCTGGTCCCCTGCCTCTATACTAATATAGTGGAGGATGCAGCAGGCGGCGATTACTTTTGGGGCAAACGTCAGGCAGACCTCCAGCGCCCTTAAGAAGATGGAACGCCACCGTGTCTTCAGACCACCAAAGACACGCTCAATGATGTTAATCAGCCTTGGTGTGGTGCCTGTTGTAGCATGCCTCCACTTGACCTGTACCAAATATAAAATTAACTAATTTAAGTAATATGCTGATATGTCTTAATCTTCTATCCAATTAATATCATCTATCAATTGTGTGTCATTGCTGGCTCTATTTAAGGACAAGAAGGTAAGAGATCTTACTGGCAAGCTGTTTCCCTATAGGAGGCACTGCAGGTCAGCCAGCAGAGGGTCACCAGCACCTCTATCTCCTGTGGCCATCCATGGACCTTCTGGATGGGCAGCAGCTGAAGGAGGAGGACGATGGTGGACCTGTTTAGCCTGAAGGCTGGTTTCAGGTCCCCTTCATTAAAAAATATTTGGAGGATTGGCACAGAAGTGTTTATCCTCACATATTTTGTTTCTGTTTCTTCCTGTAAATAAAAAATGCCAAATGTTACCATAATTGTTTTTTGTCACCTTTTCTATGCATAAAACTATACCTGCTTAACATGCAGATTATTATAGTTCTCAAGAAAGAAAAGGTAAAATGTAAAGTGTTGTATAGTAAATGTAACAAATGGCTTCCCTTCTCTGGTATTGTAACCATTTCACTGAAAAAAATGGGCTGAACTAACTGCACATAATTTATAGATTAATCACTGTAAAGGTGGACAAACATAAAAATGTTTTTTTTTTTTTTCTTTCTTAATGATCAATGCTGTGAAGGTCAGGAGGTGCAATAAAGTAGCTTAACCCTACTGTTACTAATGTTAAAATTGGGTCTTCATTTTAATTATTTATAGAAAAATAGTCACAATTTCAACCTGATCACGTTTTAATACCATCCTCAATGTTTTTTTAAAGATAAAAGTGGGAAATAGGCTGTCAATCTTAAAATGCCTACCAGTTGGCAATAGATGGTTGAGCAAAGCCTGCCTTCTGAGCCTCCTCTGCTGCATCAATCTTCTCCTTGCTCAGATTTGCCTCCTCAACTGCATCACCTCCTCTTCAGCCTGCTGGTAAAGCTGACCAACGATCGAAGCAACAGCAGTATCGCTCATTTTGCTTCTACAAAGTGCTGATTTTTAAAGAAGATTCAATCGCCTCTACAACTACAACACTTACAACTCCCAAAGAAATTCCTGCTATTGCTGGTTTTATACCCACAGTTCTGTAATTATTTTAGATATTTTTTAGAAATTAATTAAAAAAAAAAACGTTTTCAATAAGATATGATGGTGTAGTGTATAAATAGTTTTGAACGTTAAAGAAATGCTCAAGAGCTGTGGGTGTGATGACGTCACGAGTACGCTTCTGTTCCAATGCACAATACGTGCTGCGTGCTCGCGTTCTCGTCAAGTCCGATCTTCCTGTGTTCTTACCGAGAACAGACTTGACGAGAACGCGAGTACGGACTCGCGTTCTCGTGAATTGAGAAACGGTCCTGGACTTCTGAGGGTTTGGAGGAGTGTGAGGAGAAGAGCTGAAGAGAGTGTGGAGAGGTGTGCTGTGACTTTTATCTGTCGGAAGTGGTCACAGCTGACGTCCTGCTGAGAGAGAGAAGGGGCCGTCCTTTCGGCCTGTCTCCTGATGTTTGCAGCCAGATAGAATTCTTTTGTCAAACTCTTCCACTGTTCAGTCTGACCTCAATTCATTTTTCATGGCGGTGATATAGCATAACAAGTTTTAGACTACAGTTTGCCTAATAAATCTGAGCCTTGGCTAAACCACCACACAGGGACACTCAGGCGTGAGGGCCGTCAAGCTGAGCGCAGATGGAAAAAGGACAAACTGAAGGTTTCATTTCTGATATTAAAGGACGACTGGCAAAATGATCAAATATTAAAATGTTAAGAGAAAACATTTCTCAGATATCATCCTAGCAAACCTCCACAACCCTCGTGTCTTGTTTAGGACTATTGAAATGAAATGCTTCCCAGAAAAAAGTGATTGATGCATCTCCTGCTGTGAAAATGTTCTTAATTTTTTCATTGAGAAGATCACAACAACTAGAGCTTCTATTTCACATTCTGGTTTGACCCATCAACCCCTGTTACTGCTCTGCTGTTTTTAATCAGTTTGTGCCTGTGACTCTGGCTTTTTTTAATTAGGTTATAAGGAGTTTAAAGCCTACTGGCTCTCCATATGATGCTGTTCCTCCTCGATTTTTCAAGGAGGTCTTTCCAACCCTGGGCCACTATAGGCCTAATCTAACTATAGGCTGATTTCTAAGCTTCCCTTTATCTCAAAAATTATTTAGAAAATGGTTTATGATCAACTGATGGCATTTTTGGAAGAGCATGATATTTTAGAGGTTTCCAAACACAGAGGTTTAAAATGTTACACAGCACTGAAGGGTTTTTAATGATATTTTCTTAGCTACAGATTCTGGTGACTGTGTGATTCTTGTACTTTTGGACTTAACTGCTGCTTTTGATACAGTAGACCACAAAATTTTACTTTCTCGTCTGGCACAGTGGATTGGCATCAGGGATATGCCAATGGATTGATTTAAATCATATTTAGAAAACCGGACTTTCTGTGTCTCTCTTAGTGATTATAAGTCTTCCTCTGCTACCCTATTGTGTGGGGTGCCACAGGGCTCAGTTTTGGGCCCACTTCTCTTTGCCCTTTATCTACTCCCGCTTGGCTCCATAATGAGGAAGCATGGTGTCCATTTCCATTGTTATGCTGATAACAGTCAAATTTATATTCCCTTAAGCAAAAAACGCGGGAACTCTATTAGCGTGCTGTTAAATTGCCTTGAAGACCTAAAGACCTGGATGGCCCTTAACTTCTTGAAATTCAATGTGAGTAAGACCGAGGTCATGGTTTTTAGCAGCACGTCTGAGGTTCCCTTCACTGAGCTAGGTCACCTAGCCCAGTATAGGAAGTCACTTATCACAAACCTTGGTGTCAGAGTGGATGCTGATCTTAAAATTCGATAGCTAGATAAACTAGATAAAAGATTAACTGTGAAGAAAAGTTTCTTTCAATTAAGACAGTTGGCCAAAATAAAGCCCATTCTCTCCAGAGATCTTTTAGAGACCGTAATCCACTACCCGGCTGGATTACTGTAACGCACTTTATTTGGGGCTTAGTGCCTCCAACATTGCAAAATGCTGCGGCACATCACTCGTAAGTATGAGCACATTACCCCCATTTTAGCCTCATTACACTGGCTCCCTGTACATTTGAGGATTCATTTTAAAGTTCTTTTATTTGTTTTTAAGTCTCTCCATGGTCTTGCTCCATCTTAGCTTTCTGAGTTGCTGCACCTTCATGCACCCTCCCATCCCGATTCCATTATATCTCCAGATAGGGGCTACAGCGACATTCTGGAATCCGTAGATAAGAAGCTAACTAGCCTGGATGCTTGTCTTGCCTTGGTAGAATTTAAAGCTCTGAGAGAGTCGCTGCTCAACTAGCTTCTGTCACATCTGAGAATGAATCGTTGAGGAAAGAAGTCAGGAAAGTCATTGATAGGATGATTTAGCTGTCTGGGGAAAATGGCAAGATGAAAGAGTCCATTCTTGATATTGTGGCCTGAAGTATGAGAGATAATATAGCTTATATTTCCAGGAGATGAGGTAAAAAAACTATCACCTTCCACTGCATTCACCGGCTTGGAGGTAAGAAGCCCAATAAAACCTGGCCTTGGCCTATTGTAGCTAAATTCGAGCATTACAAGCAGGTCAGAAGTCGGTGCAGGGGGCTGTGAGGAACGGATTTCAGTGTCAATGACCAGTCTACCTAGTTCGGTTTCTGCTGAGTGGGTGTTTTACTGCCACAGTGCAAATGCACGCAATGTTGTAAGTTTAGGAACTGAAACAAAAATAGTTTCCTTGCTAGTTTTCTTGTCTGGGTTTTAGGCATTAATTGTTATGTTCTGTGTTTGTATGTAGCGTTACCTGGTCCCCCAGCTGCGCACTCTCTGTGGACTAAGTGAGGAGAATGCCTCCATCTCATCAGATGCCCTTGGTCTGCTCATCAGGCAGTACTGTAGAGAGTCTGGAGTGAGAAACCTGCAGAAACAGATAGAGAAGGTAAAACATCTTAAACACCCAAAAATCTTAGGAAGAAAAATTGTGTTTAAGAGCTTCATTCTTTTTTTCTACACACTGACACAGTTTCATAAGGTTTTCATGGCAATATCATATATTATCATATTCCTGTGGAATATGACTTTAAAGCTCCTGTGAACTTCTCTTCCTGTTTTATAGAGAACAGACTTATTTTTCTGTCATTTTAGTACAGAGCTTTACTCTCCTCTAATAATACCATCTTAATATTTAGGTTGTTAAGGTTATTATATTAGAAGAGCTCCTAAATCTTTGATGAATCAGTGTTGCTATTACACACAGCTGACAACATAACACATGACCTGCTTTGAACTTGTCAAAAACAATGCTCTTTGCTCCTACATCTTCATTTAATTATGAAAAAGACCAAATATACATTTAAGAGAAATGGAGAACTCAAACAAGGTGATTACCAATCATCTGCAAATTTTCCAGCTAAAGGATTGTGAATAGCTCAGGTTTTGTTTGATCAGTGAAGGGTATTTTTGGTAGGACTATGAGGTACTGTGCATGTGCTGAAGATAATGTTTTTATTCTTGTAACTTGTTCTTTTGTCCTGCAGTTGATATAACTGATTCTAGCATATTCCCAAGCCTTACGCTCACACTGAGTTATGAGCAAAGCTAGGGTATGGATCCCTTAGCATACTTGGAAACTGTCTGAAGCTACAGACAGGATTCCAAATAATGGGAGGCAAAAGATTGTGCATATAGCTGGAACTGTAGTCTGCATGAGGAGGGCTGAAATAAAATCTTCCCTCTGGCTAGAGCTTGACTCCCTGGGAATATATGTTAGGCCCATTGTAACAAATCTTGGTTTTATGACAGACAATTTTAAACTTGACAGTCAAATAAAGGCCAGGTTGGAGTCAGGATTTTATCATTTGAGAAAAATATAAAAAATGAAAGCTATCCTTTCAAGGAAACAGTTGGAAACAATAATCCACGCTTTTATTTCATCGTGGTTTGATCCCTTTATCTAGGAGTCAGCTAGTCTTCACTTGCTTGGCTGCAGCTGGTGCAATAAGCTCCTGTACTTAATAGAAACATCTAAAAGGGAGCATATTACTTTGGTGCTGCGTTCTCTTGATTGACTCCCAGTGTGTTTTAGAGTTCATTTTAAAATCTTTCCGTTTGTTTTTAAGGTCTTAAATAACTTGGCCCCACCCTACTTGGTAGAGCTTCTCCACCGCTACACCTCTAATTGGTCTCTTAGGTCCACTGACCAGTTGCTCCGGGTGGTTCCCAGCTCAACTCGGAAGCTCAAAGTAGACAGGGCTTTCTCTATTGGGGCCCTGAACTTATGGAACTCTACCCATGCATATTCACTGTCCATTTTTAAAACTCGTTTGAATACTTCTACTTACTGCCCTTCAACCCAACTGAGATTTGATTTTGCCTCCTATTAGGTGTTTCGAAAAGTGGCATTTCATATTGTGAGTGGAGCACAGGACTCTGTGGCAGTCACACCCGAAAATCTGGCCGATTATGTGGGTAAACCCATTTTCACAGTGGATCGCATGTATGACATCACCCCACCAGGAGTGGTCATGGGCCTGGCATGGACGGCTCTGGGTGAGAGAAGGCACACCAGCTACAATGCATTCAGCACAGATAAAGTCTAATCTGACCGTCTGCCTTTTGATTTGTCCACTGTGTAGGAGGTTCCACGCTATTCATTGAGACTTCACTCCGCCGACCACTTGAGGGGGCAGAACCTAAAGGAGAGGGTTCGTTAGAGGTTACAGGTCAGTAACTGTACAGTAATATAAATATAAAACAAATCTATATTAAAAGGTGTCAGTGATGATTTAAATTGAAACCTATGTCGACAGATCACATAGAAGTTGGATTTTCTTTCACTGATGTCAAATTCTGTTTTTCTGGCTTATACGCTTTATATTATTTTGTCTGTTGGATTTTTTTTATCTTATGACTCTAATTTGTTGGACCTGTGATCAGAATTTTATGGAAGCATTTAACTGCCAGACCTGATGAATAAATTTAGGAGAAGAACCTCGTTATAATGAGTTATATCGTAAGAACAAGAAAGTTTCTCATAAGGAGATATAGTTTTCATAAGATGATCTTTTCCTGATTTTTATTCGTTTCAGGCACTAATATTTGTCCTGTCAACAAATTCTTTCACCTGAGCTACAGATCGCTGCAACTTCTCCAGAGTTACCATGGGTAAAGGCTGTTTCTCTGAGTGATACCCTGTCAGCCTAAACTGACTTATCGTACTACTTTCTTTAACGTCCGTGCAGTATGCCCCGCGTAGTCGCAAACCTTCCCCGGCGCACGGAGTGGAAGCTTTTGGTCGCACAGAGAAATAAAAACGACGAGCATAAACCAGGTTAAACTTTTCTACTGAGACCGTTATCTTTTTAGCCTTTTAAAAGGTTTAGGAGTCATTAATGACCACAGACGTACCTGTACATGTCCTAACTAGGGCTCTCATAAACTGTTATTTTAATAAATGATTATTCTATTGATTATTCGGACAATTAATCGTGTAATTGATAAAAATTTACACATTCTGCAGATTCTTAACATAATTACAGAAATGAAAAATTGCTAATTAGTAAATAATTCACTTTGAATAACAAGGATAAATCTGCAACTAAAAAGTTCTAGGATCAAAATGTTAAAAGTTCAGCCCTTTCAGGTTGACTTAACAGCAATACAGTGCAGATGCCTCTGTAGAGAAAATGGTCACAAAAAAGTATGAAGTTTCACTTGTGCATTCATTCTGGATTTTTTTCTCTTTGTGATTACAATAGATTTTTTTCTATTTATATAAAACAGATCCTTCTAGTGTACTGCAGGGCAAAGTTAAACTTTTTTTTTTTTTTAGTCAACATGATAATATGATGATAATGACACATTTATGAAGTAAGGTTAACATCTATCTTAAATTACGGCATGATAAATTCTGCCTTTTTTCATATAATTCTGACCAAGTTTTGACAGAATAGAAACACCTGTACCGTCCCACAGTGGGGAAATTCGGGTGTGAAAGTGACAAACACAGGTGGGCCTAGACAGCAGACTTACAGACAAGACTGATTAAAATGGGAAAAAGCTCAATTTAAAGTTAAGCTGTACAACACAAGAAAAAGAAAACAAAACTGCAATTATTGATACATAAGGCCTATTCAGATATACATTGAAGAAAAAACGAGTTGATTTGCAGAATAATGTAAAATTTTAAAAGTATGTTGTTGCACAAATTAACAAAAACTGTAAAGACTTCCACAGAACAGAACCAGAACCAAACTTTCCTCTAAATATATCGCTCTGATAAGACTCTGCAGGTTTTCAGTTTGAACAGCCTCATTCTGCAGTGAAAAAGCTCCACTTTGTCGTCTCCATCTTTAAAGGAGAAGTCCGGTCAAAATCAGAATTCAAACTGCTGAAAGTACTTTAAATATAAAACTACTACATACTGTGCAAAAAATTATAAGTTTTTTTAATTATGAATAATTTTCATTTAATCATGTTTATGTGGAGGAATCCATCTTGGTCAAGAATAGTACTGTCACCTCCCATTTTTTGACGTCACTCGGCGGACCCGCAGTTGAGCAAGTTTCAACGCTCTGTTTGTCACGGCGCACTATTTTCCAAGATGGCGGCGACTGGTGCTCTTTATGAAGCAGAGAGTGATGAAGTACTAAGTGACAGTGATGGGAGCTCCGTGGAGCTATCATCATCTGATAGCGATATGGATTTTTTAGAAGAGTTTCTTGACAGAAACCGGACTTTTGACGGAATCCAGCGTACCCATTTGCAGTGCAAACTCAGCCGGGTCCAACAGTATATATATACACATGTGTGTGTGTGTGTGTGTGCGCGCGCGCTCCGCCGCAGCACGGCTTTGCCGGCGCTGCAGCGGAGCGCGCACACACACACAGCGGAGGAGAGATCGCGCTGAAGTGACTTAAGTTATATATTTGCCCTCTAGTAAATAGGGCAGGTGGTCATTATTGTATAAATATAAAAATATAAAAGCGTTCCAGCACATGCTGGGGCGGAGGGATACCACATCACATGTGGTATCCCTCCGCCCCTCTGCTCGGTGACCATCCCCGCAAATTCTAAATAAAAAATTCTAAAATAAAAAATAACTTACCGAAAATCCTTGCTCTCATGTCATGTTCAAAACATTCTTCTTCAAAATGGTCGCTGCATATGACGTGTTTTCTCTCTGGCCAGAAGTTAGATGCAAATCTGCTCTGTTCAAGTTGGCAATCCAGCAACAAGCCAGGTGGCTCATGATTCGGGAAGTTGAAATAAGCAATGTTTTTTCCACTTTTACCAGTTGTGTTGGAACATCCGATGGCCATGCACGCGGGCATTGTTGCTTCAGCAATAGGTCTTGGGAATGTCAGTGGTGAAGTCCTCTGGAAATCCGAAAAAATTATTGATGATCGCAGCTATGTAGAACGGCTCCTATTGACTTTGCATGGAAAGCGGAGAGAAATGCTGTCGTCGCTTCCGCTTTTCCACGCCCCAGGATGTGATGTCAAACGCCCCTTACTGCCCAAATATGGGCAGTAATGTCAGCCCCCATACACAGTGATTCAGACGACAATTTATGTTTTTATTTTCTTATTGATTAAAGATAAGTTCATTAAATAACCACAAATGTATTAGTTTTAGTTATAGCTAAAGATACCCTGATTTTTCCTTGTTGACCGGACTTCCCCTTTAAACTAGAAACCAGATGCTTTAATTTCGCCTGTTTTTAATTTCGCCTCATTTTATAGGACACAGGGTTTCCCCAGAACTTGGGCTAATCTTTGCAGTAGGTGTCTTGATAGGTTTGAAGGGGGTGTTCGGTTAAGTGTGGTTAAGTGTGTAGTTCGGTTAATAATTATTATTATTATTATTTTATGTTGGCGAGACGCTACCGCCACCGCCTCGCCAAGCCGGGGCTGCCGGGGCCGCCGCCTCGCCGCGGCCGCCGCGGTAGCATCTCGCCAACATATAAAAAAATTATAATAATAATAGTAATAATAATAAAACTCGATATGCTTGCATGTTTATTTGACGTTAACACGCGGTTCTTTGTTGTTGCTTTCACGCGTGCATATAGTGAATGGCAGGGCAAAAACACATGGAGTTCTCACCGTAAAGCGAGACTTCTGAGCCTGTGGGTGCGGGCCGAGGGCTCCTGCAATTGCAAGTGCGGTATTTCCCCCACAGACCACCAGGGCGGCCGAGAAAACCTTTGTTCAACCTGAAATGACTCATTTAATCATCCAAAACGGTATGGAGCACATTAATTAACTGAAAAATGTTGCATAGTATGCCTTTAATAGACAATTATTTTTTTCTGAAAAAATACGTTCATAAAAACAGTTTCGTCAGATATATTATACCAGATATAACTGATTTGGCGTGTTTGTGGGGAACCAAACACGCTGAACTGCTTCCGGTTTATCGGAAATGTTCGGAAAAGAGCTAGAGAATGGGAAAATTCAAATTTAAACAAAAGTGGATGGAAAACGAGGAATTGGGGACATGGCTGCAGCCTGTCAACGGTAAGGATGACGAAGGATTTTGCCGTGTTTGTAAAAAAAAATTAAGCTTTGCATAATGAGTGTCAATGCTTCACGATCTCACATGAAGTCTGACAGGCAGTGGTGTAGTCCAGGGTGTACGCGGGTATACGGCGCATACCCACTTTTTTTTCAGTCAGCATTGCCTATACCCACTTCTGGAGCGATATTTGTGTCTTTTGTTTGAGCGCGCAGTGAGACAGGTATTCAGCGCTTAAATATCACCCGCGCTCAAAACCTGTTTTGAGTGTGGTTGCTTGCGCTCGCGACCTGCTCCTTTCACGCTCAACGCCAGCTGTGC
Organism: Fundulus heteroclitus; assembly: GCF_011125445.2. Lineage (NCBI taxonomy): Eukaryota > Metazoa > Chordata > Actinopteri > Cyprinodontiformes > Fundulidae > Fundulus > Fundulus heteroclitus. Next base: position 3,110,471 of record NW_023396868.1, read on the forward strand.
ACTCGCTCGGCTGTTTCTCCCAGACATAATATATAATGTCTATGGTTTCTCCACTCGCTCGACTCTGAAGAATCGGGTGCGCGGGCCCTTTTTATATTCTCTCATAGCAACGAGATAACATTGCTAGGGCTGGTGGTTTCACTGACCATGTTGCATGCTGGGAGATGTGGTCTGTCACGTCATAAAATGGCATAACAGTGGAGAGGAATAACGGGAGTTTGTCTAAATTAATTGATACCCTGTGAAAACGGGGCTGTCACTGTATAATGAAAAGTTTATACATACTCTTGGTACTCTTCAGATTGTATAAGGCTTTTGCCCTTTTGCCTTTCCGTGGAGAGGAATGACGGGAGATTGTCTCAATTTATTAATGCTTTGTGAAAACGGGGCTTCTACTGTATAATAAAAAGTTAGGATAGTCACACCATCACTTTTAATAAACAAATTTAATAATAAGAAATAATTTATAATAATAATAATAATCTAAATGTGTGTATGGAAAGTAGGGGGACTTCCGGTGCGGGACTTCCGCAGGCGGGGCAGTGGGGGGTTAATAAATAATCCATCAACTCAATCAATTAAATATTCAATGTTTTTTCAGAGGCAGAAGTGTATTTATGTGGAACGTTTGTTAATATGTGATCAACCAACAATGATTTTCTGGGACTTTGATGTTTGGTCTGGTAGGAATAATAACTAACAGTATTATTGGAACTAAATTGGAACTGTAGTATTTGGCAACAGTTCCAATTTAGATCACCAGAATAATAACAGTCCAGAAATTTGCTGTACCAAAGATGGAAGTGCTTCTTGTGGCTGAGGGAGTTTTGTAACAGCTAACTACTGGAATGTGTTGAGATTCAGAGATATGCAAATCTACTGCTAGGAATTCAAACTGTTTTGCCACAACATTGGATAGAATCAATTTTGGCTGCAATTTGGTTTTTATATAAACTACCGCCCCGCTACCCCTTTTTGGTCTATCCGTTCTAAAAAATATATTATAATCGTTAATAGAAACCTCCTTGTTCTGTATAGACTTGGATGAATAAAACCAGGGCCATTTCTAGCTTTAAAATTTGGCAATGTAGCAAAAGCACAATTTACATCAGGCTTAGGGTTTGATGCAACATTTCATTTTTCTTTTTAAGCAGAAATTTGAGGTCACAAACGACAAGTGGTTTATGGAAAATGTCAAATAATCTTGAAGAGTCATAATACCAGCCAAACACCCTTAAGTTCAAGCAGTTTACAAAGAACAAGAGAGTAGGATCTGAAAGAAAACCACTGTGATTTCCACTCAAGTCATGGTCATTCAGCAAAAAAAAGTGAAGTTTCTGTGTTGCCTAGTGTCCTCATGAGTCTTTCAACGTCCAGCTCCAAGCCCTGGCATACAATACTGCAAGAGGCAATAGAATTTCAGACTTCGTTCTCATCAATTATGGCCATTTATAGGGATAAATCTGAATCAGATCGATCTGGAGCTTCACCAGCTCCATTAGCAGCAGAAGATCCTGGGCCTGATGGTAGCAGCTACCGGGCATGGCAGTGGAAGCTCCCAGAAATGGCAGCTGCTGGGCCTAGTGATAGAATCTCCTGAACCTGGTGGTGGTTTGTTGGTTAGCCCAGGGTCCAGGAGGATGTAGCAGGCTTTGGCCAAATATCCCGTGCTCCTGGGGGATTTAGCAGGTTCATGACTGCAAATGTAGCAGAGCATCTAAAAGCAAAATTCTCCAATACTTGTAAAAAGACTTCAATAAAAACAGCAGCTGCAACTTTTAAAAATGCAGAAGTGCAAAAACATCCATTAAAACCAACTTAACCCGGAGAGACACTGATGCTGCTACATGGTCTCAAGATTGAGGCAAACAAGAAAAATTCAATTCAGTTTAATCAGACACATTCCAAGACAATTAATTCCCTTCCAATTCCACTTATATTTGCAAAACAAAAACCTGAAGGAGAACATCAGAGTAGATGACAGCAATTAGGACTGACATGGATCTTATTTATGAGTGAAGCTCAAAGCACAGAGCTCAGTTTACAGATGTAGCAAACCGGTGACAAACATATTCCACTTCCTCTCATCCAGTCTATAATCTGCATTTATGACGTCTGCAGTTAGCATCAGCCTCAGTTCAACTAATCAGCTTTTTAATAAGTTCTTTCTCCACCACGTTTAATACCGGACGGAGCATGTGTAAAGTCTGTAAACACCAGCAATGTGTGGAGCAGAGTTCACAGCAGCTGTCACCACACTGGAGGTACAGGCTCTGCTTTGAGTGATTTCTATGGATCTGAGGCTGAGAAAAGTTGTCCTGTTGTTGCAGCAGTGATGTAACCATGCAGGTAATTTAACATGTAAAACAGCGAATGTCCGTGTTTGTCTGGCTCTGCGTCTACTCAAAACGACTCCAGTCTTGGAGCGTTGGTCCTACCTAGAAGGACTCAATAAGTCCATGTTCTTTTTTTTTATCAAACCATATGTTGAAAGATCCATTTTAAAGATATCTACTCCTCTGCAGGTCAACTGGGCGATGTTATGAAGGAAAGCGCAAAGATTGCTTCAACATTTGCCAGAGCCTTCCTCATGACCAAGGAACCAGGGAATAACTTCCTGGTCAACTCCCATCTGCACCTGCATGTTCCTGAGGTAAATGGGGATGGTATTATTTTATCCCAAGCTGCTCATGTTCAATTCTTCCACATAAGACAAGTTCTTACATAGGCTCACACACAGCATGAGCGCTTCCAAAGTGGGGTCTGCAAAAAGGGTCATGTAGTCAGTGGCAGCTCTTCCCACTGCTCCAGGGTTGACCCAGGTCACTCAGCTACTCAGAGTGGGAGTGGGGCTCCCACTAACAAAAGATAAGCCATGATCATTCAGCAGTAAAGGCTATAATCAATGATTGTGACTCACTTTCTAATTTCTATAGAGTCAAAGGAAAGTTCCTGGAAAGGTGCAGCTGTAACACACTTTAAAGGGATTTCACTGGGATTTTCTATCAGTGGATTTTTCTGGGGTAGATTCTCACCCTGGTAAATATGGTTGAAGTAAGGGGGGTGATTAATGGTCACATGATCAAATTGGTTTTTGTTGTCGAGAAACATGCTAATCTGTGTGCTGTGTATCTGTCTGGTTGCCTTTGCTCACTGTTTTCACTGTCTGATGTTCTGGCAGAAAGAGACCTCCATGACATACTGATGCACAACAATGTCAACTAAATGTATGTGTCAATTTGACTCTTACAGGGAGCAACTCCCAAGGATGGACCCAGCGCTGGTTGCGCTATCGTCACTGCACTGTTGTCCCTGGCAACCAACCGACCAGTGCGTCAGAATGCGGCCATGACTGGGGAGGTGTCACTAACTGGCAAAATCCTGCCTGTAGGAGGAATCAAAGAGAAAACTATCGCGGTATGAGGCACACAGACCTAAACTGCACATAATATGGTTGTCTCTGTTGCGAGCAGGACAATCAGTTCATCTTGTCACATTGCCACAGCATAACCACTTTTCCCATGACCGTCTGTCGTTGTGTCCTTGCGCAAGACACTTCACCCGAACTGCCTGCTGGCGGTGGTCGGAGGCGCACGGTGACCGATGTATGGCAGCCTTGCTTCTGTCTGTCTGCCCCAAGGCCGCTGGCTACTAACATAGCTCACCACCGTCAGGGTGTGAATGACTAGACTGAAGTGCTTTGGGGTCATCAGACTAGTTAAAGCACTATATAAGTACAAGCCATTTACCACAAGTCTGAAAATGCCCTGAACAAGCACACATCGAGATATGGTGCCATAAGTGCTGCTATCCAGAGTCCATTCGTGTCTGTTAGTTCAGAGATATTTGCTTCCAAAATAAAAAACTGTGCGAAAATTGTGTAAAAATTCTCCCGGGCCCGTTTAGAGTTATTTACAGATTCAGAAAGAGTAGACTCTAAGCTTTCCAATTATGTCAAACTTGTGGACGAAGAAGATATGACCATTTGAATGTTAGTACTCTGAAAAGAAGAGTAGTGAGAAAACCGGCCTCAAAGTCTCTTTAGAATCCGCCTTCAGCCAGCGGGGTGAAAACAAAAGCTGTTGATTTGAATTTCTTTGCATACCTTGGAGCAACACCTCCCACCCCTTCAAAAGCCTGTCAATAGAGGGTCTAGAACAACTCACAGCACTATTATTATAATCAAAAAAATTTATAGCACATACAAACAATTAGCAAATTAAGAAATTTAAACAGTTGTCATTTACGAAATTGGTAAATGTTAAACCGGTTTTTTTTTTAATCTCTGCATGTTTTTGTGTCTGCAAGCAACTTTTTTGCTTGTTTTTTTTTTAAGGATCTTTTCAAAAATCTTAAGGGCATTTGTTAAGAGAACATTTCTTATTGCCATTAAAATACAAATAAATCCCGTCCGTCCGTCCGTCCATTGTCTTCCGCTTATCCGGGGTCGGGTCGCGGGGGCAGCAGCTTCAGTAGGGAGGCCCAGACGTCCCTCTCCCCAGCCACTTGGGCCAGCTCCTCAGGAGGAACCCCAAGGCGTTCCCAGGCCAGCCGGGAGACATAGTCCCTCCAGCGTGTCCTGGGTCTTCCCCTGGGCCTCCTCCCGGTGGGACGTGCCCGGAACACCTCTCCAGGGAGGCGTCCAGGAGGCATCCTGACCAGATGCCCGAGCCACCTCAACTGGCTCCTCTCGACGTGGAGGAGCAGCGGCTCTACTCTGAGTCCTCCCCGGATGACTGAGCTCCTCACCCTATCTCTAAGGGAGAGCCCAGACACACTACGGAGAAAACTCATTTCAGCCGCTTGTATCCGGGATCTCGTTCTTTCGGTCACGACCCAAAGCTCGTGACCATAGATGAGGGTAGGAACGTAGATCGACCGGTAAATCGAGAGCTTCGCCTTTTGGCTCAGCTCTCTCTTCACCACAACGGATCGGTACAGCGCCCGCTTCACAGCAGACGCTGCACCAATCCGCCTGTCGATCTCCCGCTCCATCTTCCCCTCATTTGTGAACAAGACCCCAAGATACTTGAACTCCTCCACTAGGGGCAGGACATCCTCCCCAACCCGGAGAAGGCACTCTACCCTTTTCCGGTTCAAGACCATGGTCTCGGATTTGGAGGCACTGATTTTCATCCCGGCCGCTTCGCACTCGGCTGCGAACCGCTCCAGTGAGAGCTGTAGATCACGCCCTGATGAAGCCAATAGGACCACGTCATCCGCGAATAGCAGAGATGCAATCCTAAGGCCACCAAAGCGGATCCCCTCAACACCTTGGCTGCGCCTAGAAATTCTGTCCATAAAAGTTATGAACAGAATCGGTGACAAAGGGCAGCCTTGGCGGAGTCCAACCCTCACCGGAAACGAGTCCGACTTACTGCCGGCAATGCGGACTAGACTCTGACACCGGTCGTACAGAGACCTGACAGCCCTTATTAAAGGGTCCGGTACTCCATACTCCCGGAGTACCCCCCACAGGATCCCCCGGGGGACACGGTCGAATGCCTTCTCCAGATCCACAAAACACATGTAGACTGGTTGGGCAAACCCCCATGCCCCCTCAAGAATCCTGCTGAGGGTATAGAGCTGGTCCAGTGTTCCACGGCCAGGACGAAAACCACACTGCTCTTCCTGAATCCGAGATTCGACTATCCGACGGACCCTCCTTTCCAGAACCCCTGAATAGACCTTACCAGGGAGGCTTAAGAGTGTGATTCCTCTGTAGTTGGAACACACCCTCCGGTCCCCCTTTTTAAATAGGGGGACCACCACCCCAGTCTGCCAATCCAGGGGAACTGCCCCCGATGTCCACGCAATGTTGCAGAGCCGCGTTAACCAACACAGCCCCCACTGTAAACCCCCACTGTAAACAGTGTTGGTGCTGCACTGCTTCCCCCTCCTGAGACGCCGGATAGTGGACCAGAATCGCTTCGAAGCCGTACGGAAGTCTTTCTCCATGGCCTCTCCGAACTCTTCCCACGCCCGAGTTTTTGCCTCGGCGACCAGCCGAGCCGCCTGCCGCTTCGTCTGCCGGTACACATCAGCTGCTTCCGGAGTCCCACAGGCCAAAAAAGCCCGATAGGACTCCTTCTTCAGCTTGACGGCTTCCCTCACCGCTGGTGTCCACCAGCGGGTTCGAGGGTTGCCGCCACGACATGCACCGACAACCTTGCGGCCACAGCTCCGACTAGCCGCCTCAGCAATAGAGGCGTGGAACATGGTCCATTCAGACTCAATGTCCCCCGCCTCCCTCGGGACGTGTTTAAAGTTCTCCCGGAGGTGGGAGTTAAAGCTCCGCCTCACAGGGGACTCCGCCAGACGTTCCCAGCAAACCCTCACAGTGCGTTTGGGCCTGCCCGGTCGGATCGGCTTCCTCCCCCGCCATCGGAGCCAGCTCACCACCAGGTAGTGGTCGGTGGAGAGCTCCGCCCCTCTCTTCACCCGAGTGTCCAAGACATGCGGCCGCAGGTCAGATGAAACGACAACAAAGTCGATCATTGAACTGCGACCTAGGGTGTCCTGGTGCCAAGAGCACATATGGACACCCTTATGCTTGAACATGGTGTTTGTGATGGACAATCCATGACGAGCACAGAAGTCCAACAACAAAACACCACTCGAGTTCAGATCAGGTGGGCCATTCCTCCCAACCACGCCTCTCCAGGTCCCACTGTCATTGCCCACGTGAGCGTTGAAGTCCCCCAGCAAAACGAGGGAGTCCCCAGGAGGGGCACTCTCCAGTACCCCTTCCAAGGACTCCAAAAAGGGTGGGTAATCTGAACTGCTGTTTGGCGCATAAGCGCAAACAGTCAGAACCCGTCCCCCCACACGAATGCGGAGGGAGGCCACCCTCTCGTTCACCGGGGAAAACCCCAACGTGCAGGCACCGAGATGGGGGGCAACAAGTATGCCAACCCCAGCTCGGCGCCTCTCACCATGGGCAACTCCAGAGTGGAAGAATGTCCAGCCCCTCTCAAGGAGACTGGTTCCGGAGCCAGAGCGGTGCGTCGAGGTGAGTCCGACTATCTCTAGTCGGAACCTCTCAACCTCGCGCACAAGCTCAGGCTCCTTCCCCACCAGAGAGGTGACATTCCACGTCCCAGGAGCCAGCTTCTGCAGCCGAGGATCGGAACGCCAAGGTCCCCGCCCTCCACTGCTACCCGTTACACATTGCACCCGACCCCTTTGGCCCCTCCGACAGGTGGTGAGCCCATCGGAAGGGGGACCCATGTCGCCTCTTCGGGCTGAGCCCGGCCGGGCTCCATGGGCAAAAGCCCGGCCACCAGACGCTCGCCAACGTGCCCCACCTCCAGGCCTGGCTCCAGAGTGGGGCCCCGGTGACCCGCGTCCGGGCGAGGGAACACGAGGTCCAATAATTGTATTCATCATAAGGGGCATTTTGGGCTGCACTTTGTCTGGTCCCTCACCTAGGACCTGTCTGCCTTGGGTGACCCTACTAGGGGCTTAAAGCCCCTGACAGCATAGCTCCTAGGATCATTGGGACACTCAAACCCCTCCACCACGGTAAGGTGGCAGCCCAGGGAGGGCTGCCACCTTACCGTAAATCCCATGGAGCAACATTCCAGGTATAGCAACAATCAATCTTACAAAAGAAGAGATTTTGCATTTCTAGCTCAAAAACCACACTTTAGGTGTTGGTGATTTGCGTGTCTGCTGATTAACCAGGTATGAATAGATATGTTCACACCTATACACTAGATCTTTCGCACTATTTAGCTAAGCATACGGTTAAAACACGAGAAATGTATATTTTTATGTCTTGTACTACATTAAAAACTCTTTATAAAATAATCTGCCACTTAAATCATATTTGGATATTAAAAATGAAAGGTGGAATTATACACAGCTTTAATTTCAGTACGATGCATCATAATAGTTTCTTAAACGGAAGAACAAAGCAAAGACAGCCTTGTAGATGGCGGTGTAAACAAACAGCAGCCTATTTTCAGATGCCCAGGTATCCAGAACCAAGCTCTCCTGTAAATTGACAGCTCTGATATGTGTCTGTAGGTCAGTAGAGGAACTTGCTCTTAAAGTTATCTTCATTCTCCAGTGAAGGAGCTCTGCTTTGGTGTTTCCAGTATCTTTAAACTTGTTTCTGCCTGTCCCTCATGGTTACGATACATAACACCCTGACAAAACTCACCCTCTACTTACAGCTGCATCTGCCTCCACCACTCTCTGTTTTCACATAATTATATGATCCTGTATTCTCATTAGGGCTGGACGATAAAGAAAAAAAGCATATCCATAAAAATAAAAATCATATTGATTTGATATAGATAATTATCATCAAATTAAAAATGTATATTTTAAGTGCAGCCCTGGCCATTTAATGCTGTTGCTTCGTGACCTATTTTTAGATACAGAACACAAACACTGAATTAAACCTTTTATTTGTTATGCCATAAAGCTGTTTGAATATGATTATTATTATTAATTATAAGTTGGTATTATAATTTTAATATGTCATTCAAACTCAAATAGTATCTATAACAAAATATGGTTCAAATGGAGGGCTATAAGCTTGTAATGACTAATACCACTAATGCATTTATTAATTAGCTGTTATGAACTCATTTATGCCGGGACAAGATTATCCGATCGGTTTCTGACTGATGACATTTATCCAGCAAGCGCATAACTCAAATTATAACTGCAATTAGTGTTTAATCTTACTCCTTTATCACCAATCCAATGTAAATGTCTCTGTATTAATGTCAGTTGTTAACTCAAAAAGAGGCAACTCTGTATTCTGATGACCATGCAGATTCTGGATTGAAATGAACACAAACAATTACTATTCCACGTTGTTATTTATTCAACCAAAACAATTCCCTGTTACAGTAATTATTCTAATTTAATAACTTAGGAAGCTCTACTCACTACTAAACTAAAACATGCAAAAGACAAATAAAAGAAAATAAACATCAAAAATGGAGGTAGCAAATCTTAGTTCAACTCAGTTGTTTAAGCATCACATTCAAGATGTCGGCACTGACGTAGCAGCATTGAAAGACAAACAGCTTTGAGAATCCAGATGGACGCTTCAATGTTTTCCAACAAGCTAGCTAACAGCTTAGCTACGCTGCACCTTACCAAGATGGCGACTATGACAACACACCACTTACGACCTTGCGTGATACGTAAGGGGAGGTCTTAATGATGTAATCAGCGCTTACGCTAATGTGGGGTGGTGCCTTGACTAGAGAGGCGGTCTAAATGAGGAATTCAAAGACGGAGTGCGGACTGAGAATTCCAACAAAGACATTGAACTGATAAGAGGACAGGAAAAGAAAAAGGGAAAAAGATGGAAAAATCGTCTCTCGGCGGAGGCACTTATAAGAACCACAAACCAAAACACAGCCAAAATCACTTACAAAATGTATGCACATACATTGGAAACATTCAGCAGTTAAAACAACCCCGTCTTGGAGTAAACAAGCATTAAACTAAATCCTAGTAGTTTCTGCCCAGGCACAATTAGATCACCTTAAGGGTGAAAAGAGAAATAAAAGGGGGAAAGTCCCGTTTACCTGTGTTGTCTCACTGGGAGGTCTCAGCTCCAAATCTGCGGCATCCTGGAGCGTTGCGGCAAACGCTGGTCCGTCACACAGCAAAGAGAGGGGGGGGGTCCCCGAAGTCCCTGGGCTCTTCGGGTTCTTTGTTTGGTCAAAACCAAAGCCTGGTCCGACGATCACTGGGAGATAACGGCTCTCAGTCTTTGATTGGAGTGGATTCAAAAGTACTGTTTTAGGTGGACCTCCTGCATCGGCAGTGCAGGGATGAAGTTGCTTCGGTATATCTCGGAGCAGCGATAAAATCGAGCGTGGCACGTGGGGAAAATCCCAACGGGATTAAACAGCTGTGTCTTCCCAGTCTGGCGGGGCGCCAAGTGAGAAGAAAGATTTCAATGCGCTCACGGCTTACAAAACCATTCGCATAGCAACGTTATCTGGTCCCTAGGGTCGGTGGCCATTTTGACTGTGTTGCATGATGGGAGTTGGTGGCCATTTTGACCACATTGCCTCATGGGAAATGCAGTCTGTCACGTCCTGTACTGGCGTAACATATTGAACCAACTTTTTATCAAAACTGCAAAAGAAAAGAGGGAAAAGAGAACATGTGCTCTCTGGACTCTTTGAAGGCGGTGGAGCATTCCTGGGTCTGTTTGAGATTGGCTGGAAGGATGTAATAACTGTAATATATGTAACATGGCTAGAATCCAAAAGGAAGGAAAACTGTTATTCTATTGAACTTTTTATTGACCCTTTTTTCTATTCTCAATATACGTCTATCGATCGATATATATTGTTATTGAATTATTGTCCAGCCCCGCTGCTGCCAACTGTTTTTAACATTTGCTTTTAGTTTCTATTTTTCCATGTTCTATTTTGTTTCTGCTTGCTTTTATTGTTTTATTTTCCTATATTTTAATCATGTAAAGCACTTTGCACACTCTCTGTACCGAAATGTGCTATAGAAATAAATTTGCCTTTTGCCTAGTAGCTGGAGCTGCCACAAATTGAGCTCGGCCCTGCTGTAATTTTTACTGGTCATATTATATTGTATACTAAATCTACCTCCGTCATGCACTTAACACTGCATATAATACTCATTCCAGCATTTTCCTTCTCTGCACCCACCACACTGAGGACATGTATGTTTATATGTGCACCTGTACATCACTCCCACCTCTTACATGTACATCATATTATTACCATTATTATTTACTCCTGCATCCTTTGCACTCTGCCCATTGACTCATTGCATTATTCGTATCTGTCCGCTTGTTCATTTCAATTAAAGTTTATTTATATAGCGCCAATTCATGAAACATGTCATCTTGAGGCACTTTACAAAGTCAAATTCAATCACATTATACAGATTGGTCAAAAATTTCCTATATAAGGGAACCAGTTGATTGCTTCAAAGTCCCGACAAGCAGCATTCACTCCTGGAGAAGCGTAGAGCCACAGGGAGAGTCGTCTGCATTGTCCATGGCTTTGCAGCAATCCCTCATACTGAGCAAGCATGGAGCGACAGTGGAAAGAAAAACCACCCATTAGTGGGAAGGAAAACCTACATCAGAACCAGGCTCAGTATGAACGCTCATCTGCCTCGACCCACTGGGGGTTACAGAAGACAGAGCAGAGACACAACAAGAGAGACAAAAAAGCACAGAAGCACACATTGATCCAGTCTGTTCTACATTAGATGGTAATAGCGGATGATCTGTCTTCTCTGGATGATGTCACAGTTAACAGAACGTCAGACCAGGTGTACCTACTATGAAGAAAAAGAGAGAGAGCAAAAAGTTAAAAGCTGAAATGACAACAGTCATTTCAATGCAATGCAATGCAAAACTAGAGAACAGTAGAAATCATTAGAGTGAGAAAAATAGGCCCTGATATCCTCCAGCAGCCTAAGCCTATAGCAGCATAACTATAGAGGTAGCTCAGGGTAACATGAGCCACTCTGACTAGAAGCTTTGTCAAAAAGGAAAGTTTTAAGATTAGTCTTAAAAGTAGACGGGGTGTCTGCCTCACGGACCAAAACTGGGAGTTGGTTCCACAGGAGAGGAGCCTGATAGCTAAAGGATCTGCCTCCCATTCTACTTTTAGAGACTCTAGGAACCACCAGCAGACCTGCAGTCTGAGAGTGAAGTGCTCTGTTAGGAACATACGGGGTAATCAGAGCTCTGATATATGATGGAGCTTGATTATTAAGGGCTTTATACGTTAGAAGAATTTTAAATTCTATTCTTGATTTAACAGGAAGCCAATGAAGGGAAGCTAAAATTGGAGAAATATGATCCCTCTTGTTGATTTTCATCAGAACTCTTGCTGCAGCATTTTGGATCAGCTGAAGACTTTGAACTGCATTTTGTGGACTTCCTGATAGTAAAGAATTACAATAGTCCAGCCATGAAGTAACAAATGCATGGACTAGTTTTTCATAGTGGTCATATATGTGTCCTCTATACTGCAGACTGATTATTATTTCTGCATTTTTGTGTTATTGTATTAGTGTAAGTAAGCACATTGTCAGCATTGTACAGTCCAGAGTCTAATTCCTCTTATGTGTTCACATACCTGGAAAATAAATCTGATTATTATTATTATAGTAGTTCTGCAAGTTAAACAAATGAACCGAGCATTACGAACACTCAATACATTTAATTTAAAGTTAATTTAGTATTAGGTACATGCTGGTGAAAGCAATACACTCATGTTTTGTTCTTCTGTCTCTGCAGTTAGTGCCTGCTTGTTAAGCCCTTGATTCATTTTGAAATGTATCTGCAGTAATATTCAGTTTACATGAAAATTGACACTGAATGTTTTCTCTGCCAGGCCCGTCGTGCTGGTGTGACCTGCATCATTCTTCCAGCTGAGAACAGAAAGGACTTCTCTGACCTGCCAGACTACATCAGAGAGGGACTGGAGGTCCACTTTGTGGACCACTATAGCCAGATCTACCCTATTGTCTTCCCACAGGATTAGGATGGAACAGATTTCAAAGCATTAAACTGCTCATCATTCCGGTTGTGATATTTTACCTGTAGTCCTGCTGTGGAGACTGATACCATCTGTTCTAGGATCACCAAAAATATCCAGATGGATTTGCAGATCACAGGCATTCATCATGACTCAGACGAAGACACAAGAAGTAGCAGTCAATTTTCGGACAGGATCATTGGACTCGAACCAGCAAGGCCAAAGACGAGCTTGGACAGTACACTGGTAACATCCTCCAAAAGTCATTGTGTCGCTGAGCACAAGTCTGAGGAAGGACTTTGCTGCCATGTAGCTTCATCAGCCACACATCGAAAGATTGTGTAATGTAGTACCACATCTGAAGTCAGTCATATATTAAAGGAGTTTGAGAAAGAAATTATAGAAATATTAACATTTCATTGTACTCAGACACACGCCTGCTGACAGGGGGGGACAAACGGGTCAGTTGGACAGAGGGGGGGGGGGGCAAAACTGTCAGCACGCGCGCTAACTGCAGCGCGCTGTGTCACGGCAGCACTCTGCTGCTCCCCCTCGCCTCTCGTACATTGCTCAGCAGCGCCAGCCAATCAGCACCCAGGCTCAGCCTGGCCCGCCCACTCAGCTCTGTCTCACAAACAACCGTGTGCTGCTCCTCAGACTCGGAGAGAGACCGCAAAAGCGGAAAAACATGAAGAGGGAAAGTAGTGCCGTTTTGCTCTATTTTAATACCGTAAATGAAATCAAGCTGTATGTTTTGTAGAAGCCGGTTAAATTCAGTGGAAACACAACAAATTTATATAAGCATGTGAAAAAACATTAGCAAGAAAACGTTGAGCGACAGAAACGGAGAGAGGAGACGAAACTTCTCTGATTGCCCGACAGACCCACAGACTGACGTCACTGACTGAGGCGATTTAGTCCTCCAGAGAACATCCAGGTAGATAAGAGTGGTCATCTTCAGCAGCAGTTCATGTTAACTTTCAAAGTAGATATTATCTATCATATGTTACTGGAGCCCACACAGAAGATGTAATTAAGACCTTGAAAGAACCCAGTACATATATCCTATTAAAAAGTGTTATATAAGATAAGATAACATTGGCTAATCCTTTATTTATCCCACGACGGAAATTTATAGGATTAAAGCAATAGGCAGGTACACACAACACAGACAAAATTACATAAGGATTGAAAGATATAAGAGGTGGATTAGGAAAAAGACACTATGAACATAACATTATTATTATTATTATTATTAAATTGTAATAATAAAATAAAAATCACAAAACCCGAAAGGTCAACAGTTTTATTATACAACTAGTGCACTAAATTCAATAGATGGGTTGAAAATATCCAATATAAAATACAGAGATTTCCAGGGCATGAAGTATACAGTTAAGTTGACTTTGTTTTGGTGTGTGTGTGTGTGTGTGTGTGTGTGTGTGGCAGCAGGTGTAGAGGGGGGGCGGCCTGCTCAGATATGTTCAGAAAAAATGAAGTGGGTTGGGCCCTTGCTCTTTATGTCGGTGCCTGTCCAATCAAATAGCTGACTTGGGTTTCTTTTTGCTACTTTTATATTAAAATAAAATTAATGGTTAATATAATTTCAAATGTGAACTGAAGTGTGCTGGAGCACTCAATCTGAGGACGGGGCTGTCAGGACAACCAAGAACAAGATTTATATTTATTTATATATTATATTTATATTTTCTGTTCTCTCTCTTTTCTCTTCATAGTAGGTACACCTGGTCTGGCGTTCTGTTAACTGTGACATCATCCAGAGAAGACGGCTCACCCGCTACCATCTAATGTAGAACAGATTACTAGATCAATGTGTGCTTCTGTGCTTTTTGTCTGTCTTGTTGTGTCTCTGCTCTGTCTTCTGTAACCCCAGTCGGTCGAGGCAGATGACCGTTCATACTGAGCCCGGTTCTGCCGGAGGTTTTTTTTTCCCGTTAATGGGTGGTTTTTCTTCCCACTGTCGCTTCATGCTTGCTCAGTATGAGGGATTGCAGCAAAGCCATGTACAATGCAGATGACTCTTCCTGTGGCTCTACGCTTCCCCAGGAGTGAATGCTGCTTGTCGGGACTTTGATGCAATCAACTGGTTTCCTTATATAGGACATTTTTGACCAATCTGTATAATCTGACCCAATCTGTATAATATGATTGAACTTGACTTTGTAAAGTGCCTTGAGATGACATGTTTCATGATTTGGCGCTATATAAATAAAATTGAATTGAAAATTGAATTGAATATTTTCAGGAGAACACGTGACCAACTAACTGATTACACTTATGCAACGAGTTTAACCTGCTGCTGTTTGTTGCTGCCGTCACGTCATTGTTGCTCCTGTTAATTCTTGTTAGCAATTCAGTGTGGGACAATAAGGAAATAGTAAAACAGATGAATTTTAGAATGTAAAATAAAGTGTAGAACATGTTTTACTGTATAGAGAGAGAGAGAGAGAGAGAGAGAGAGAGAGAGAGAAGCACAATTCAGTACAGGGACAATGCAAAGTGCTTTACATGATTAAAATATAGCAAATTAAAACAGAATAAAAGCAAGAAGGAATAAAATGTAGATAGAAACTAGAACAAAGAAGTGGTGATTCAGTTAACTATAACAGTTGAAGGCAATCCTAAACAAATGTGTTTTTAATCTTGATTTAAAGGAACTCAGGCTTTCCGCACCTTTACAATTTTCTGGAAGTTTGTTCCAGATAAGCGGAGCATAGGAACTAAATGCAGCTTCTTCTTGTTTAGTTCTGGTTCTAGGTATGCAGAGTAGGCTGGAGCCAGAAGACCTGAGTGGTCTGGATGGTTGATACACTGATAACAAGTCTGTGATGTATTTAGGTGCTAAGCCATTCAGTGATTTATAGACTAACAAAAGTATTTTAAAGTTTATTCTCTGAGATACAGGGAGCCAGTGTAAGGACTTTAGAACTGGGGGGATGTGCTCTACTTTCTTAGTCTTAGTAAAGACGCGGGCAGCAGCGTTCTGGATCAGCTGCAGCTGTCTGATCCACTTTTTAGGCAGGCCTGCGAAAACACCGTTGCAGTAATCAATTCGACTAAAAATAAACGCATGGATTAGTTTTTCCAGATCCTGCTGAGTCATTAGTCCTTTAATCCTAGAAATGTTCCTCAGGTGATAAAAAGCCGACCTTGTAATTGTCTTTAGATGCTTTTGAAGGTTCAGGTCTGAGTCCATCACTACTCCCAGGTTTCAGGCCTGATCAGTGGTTCCTAGCTGAAATGACGAAGCTGTGTGCTAACTTTTGATCTCTCCTCTATTGGTCCAAAAATTATTACTTCTGTTTTGTTTTTATTCAACTGAAGACAATTTTGGCACATCCACATATTGATTTCTTCTAGGCATTTACTCAGTGCCTGAACTGGTTCATAGTCACCTGGTGACATGGTGATGTAGAGCTGTGTGTCGTCTGCATAGTTATGGTAGCTGATGTTGTTATTTTTTATTATCTGAGCTAGAGGGAGCATGTAGATATTGAATAGGAGGGGACCCAGGATGGACCCTTGGGGAACCCCACATATGATTTTTGTCATCTCTGATGTAAAATTACCTACTGATACAAAAAAGTCCCTGTCCTTTAAGTAGGATTTAAACCAGTGGAGAGCTGTAGCAGAGAGGCCGACCCAGTTCTCCAGGCGTTCTAACAGGATGGAGTGATCGACAGTATCAAATGCTGCACAGAGATCCAATAGAACCAGCACGGTGGTTCTTCCACAGTCTGTATTTATATGGATGTCATTAAACACCTTGATAAGGGCGGTCTCTGTACTGTGGTGAGCACGGAAACCAGACTGGAATACGTCAAATCGGCTGGTCGTTGTTAAGAAGGTGTTTAATTGTTGAAATACAACTTTTTCAATGATCTTACTGATAAAGGGGAGGTTTGAGATGGGCCTGTAGTTCTGGAGCAGAAGTTTGTCTAAATTGTCGTTTTTCAGCAGTGGTTTGATATTTGCTGTTTTTAGGGACTGGGGGAAAACACCTGACAGTAGGGACGTGTTTATTATCTGAGTCAGATCAGACGCTATGACAGGTAAAACTTTTTTTTAAAGAAAACTGTGGGTAGAACATCAAGACAGCATGAAGAGGAACTTAGCTGCTGAATGATCTGCTCTAAGCTTTTGTGGTTTATTTGACTGAAATGGGACATTTTGTCAGGATAAGTTCCAGCTGAATAAAGCATTGGTTCTGGTGTTGATATGGTAGTACAAAGTGATCCTCTAATTTTTAGGATTTTCTCAGTAAAGAAGGTAGCAAATTTATTGCAGGCCCTGGTGGAGTGAAGTTCGGAAGCCACGGACACAGGAGGATTTGTTAACCTGTCGACTGTGGAAAATACGACACGAGCATTATTAATGTTTTTCTTGATGATTTCAGAGAAGAAAGATTCTCTTGCATTTTTCAGTTGTAAGTTATATCTGTAAAGTCTCTCTTTATAGATGTCATAGTGAACCTGAAGTCTGTTCTTTCCCACCTGCGTTCAGCTTTTCGACATTCCCTTTTTTCACCTCTAACTGCTGGAGCATTTCTCCAAGGAGATTTATTCTTCCCGGAAAGAACTTTCACTTTAACTGGAGCAATGCAGTCAATGATGTCTGAGACTTTAGACTGAAAGTTATCTACTAGCTCATCTACTGAGTTGCAGCCCAAGGTTGAAGTATCAGAGTAAGCTTGAATAAAATTTTCTGTGGCATTGTCCTTAAAGGTGCGTTTTCTTACGATGTCCCTTTGGCTAAATGAGTCACTGGAAATGATGCTTTCAAAGGTAACAGAGAAGTGATCAGATAGGGCAACATCAGTTACATTGACCTTAGAAATGTTTAGACCTTTAGTGATGATCAAGTCTAAAATATGTCCCTGTTTGTGTGTTGGCTGTTTAACATGTTGAGTTAAACCAAAGCTTCTAAGTGTGTCACACAGTTCTTTTGCACTTCTGTCTTCAGGGTTGTCAACGTGAAAGTTGAAGTCTCCCACAATTATTAAACAGTCATAGTCAACACATATCACAGACAGGAGGTCACTAAAATCCTTAAAAAAGTTTGATGTGGACTTAGGAGGCCTGTAAACATTCAGAAACATAGTTCGTACCGGGCTCTTTACCTGGAGAGCCAAATGTTCAAAAGAGTCGAATTTGCCCAAAAACACCTTTTTACACTTTAGTGAATCATTAAACAATGTTGCTACTCCTCCACCTTTCCTTTGCTGTCTGCTCTCACAAAGAAAATTGTAGTTTGGAGGAGTCGACTCCATCAGTATAACTTCTTCATTAGATTCATGTAACCATGTTTCTGTTAAAAACATAACACTGTTACGATATTTTTCGAGGATGAACCCGGACACAGCACGCACACACTGAGCTAGTTCTTAGGAGTGAGTTTTATTGAATGGTGTGGAAGATGGATAATGATGGGACCAGAGTCTTTCAACAGACGGAGGTGTAGGGTGCAGAAACTGGCCGGCAGAAGGCGTGTGGAGAGACTGACCGGGAGGAACTCTGGAGCCGAAGGCTAGCGACCAGGACAGAGCATCTGAGCTGAGGTCTTGGAGAGCAGGACATCTGAGCCGTGGACACTGGAGAGCAGGACATCTGAGCCGAGCACTGGAGAGCTGAACATCTGAGCCGAGCACTGGAGAGCTGAACATCTGAGCCGAGCACTGGAGAGCAGATCCTCTGAGCCGTGGACTTGAGACCGGAACAGCTCACCAGGAGAAGAGAACAGGAGTGGGAACAGAGCTGAGCTGGATCTAGGCTGAGACTGCAACAAAACAAAGCTGACGGAAAGTCTATTGGCTGACTGTAACAAAAAGAGTCAAACAAAAAACAGAACACAGGGGAACCAAAAGCCTAGGAGAAACACTGGGGAACCAACAAAACTAGAGAAAACGGGAAACCAAAAGGTCACGAACACGGAGGAACAAAGGCTAGAGAACACAGGGAAACCAGGGGTCAAAAGCACGGAGGAACCAAAGAGGCTAGAAAACTCTGGGGAACCGAAAGTCCACAGAACTCTGGGAAACAGGCGAAAGGAAACACCAGGGGGAAAAGACAGGCATGCACAAACGCCAGGGGGGAAGAACGGGCGTACGGAAACGCGAGAGGGAAGGACGGGCGCACGACAGCGCCAAAGGGAAAGAACGGGCATACTTAACGCCAAAGAGAAAGAACGGGCGCACGACAGCGCCAAAGGGAAGGAACGGGAGCACGACAGCGCCAAAGGGAAGGAACGGGCGTACTTAACGCCAGAGGGAAGAACAGGGGTACGACAACGCCAGAGGGAAGAACAAGCGTACGAAAACACCAAGGCTCAACAACACATGCTGGAACATGACTGGTGTACAGAAACGCCAGGGGAAACTTGCCGGGGCGTGAGGGAAACACCGGGGCTTGGGGAAGAGAACGCCGGGGCGTGGGGAGAACGCCGGGGCGCGAGGAAAGAGAACACCGGGACGCGAGGAAAACGCCGGGGCGCGAGGAAGGAGATCGCCGGGCGCAAAAGGGGAACGCCGGGGCACAAGGGAAACAGAAACTTCTAAAACGCCAGGGAACACTAAATCTAAACGCCAGGAATCTAAACACCAGGAAACCAAGACCTAAACACCAGGGAACTGAGGACGTTCTAACATGCCGGAGAATCGAGAACAGAGGGCGTCTAAACACGCCAGGGAACCGAGAACAGAGGGCGTCTAAACACGCCGGGGAACCGAGAACAGAGGGCGTCTAAACACGCCGGGGAACCGAGAACAGAGGGCGTCTAAACACGGCGAGGAACCGAGAACAGAGGGCGTCTAAACACGCCGGGGAACCAAGAAAAATGCAAACACCAAGAACTAGAGGGTGAGCTAGGCAGCAACGGGCCAGGGGCGCCAGAGGGCTCAGCCGGCTACTGTGGAACGCCGGAGGGCGTTGTTTGATTAAGTGAGATAATAATCACATTGTTTCGCAATACAAGCAACAAACATGCATAAAACACTTGACCTATTTGTTACTTTCTTTACATTTTTTATTGGTAACTGTAATCAATTTGATTCTAATTTCTGATTTAATTCTCTTTACAGTTATATTTCAAATACATGTTAAGGTATTATATTTATTAGTCTTCATCTTCTGACTCCTCTGTCTCCTCCAGGGCAGCTTGCTGGTCTTCTAAATCTTCTTTCAAAGCTTGTTCTTCCTCTGGAGATGGGTCAAGGGTTTCTGTGATTCCTGATTCACTAGGATATTCCTTTAGTGGTAGTGGGGGGACGGGTGGGCTGTACACCTCTCCTACATACTTCAGACCCCATCCAACATATATGTTTTCAAACTTCCTAAAGAAGGTGAAAACATATATTTGTGCTAGTAGTAGTAAACCCTAAGGATACTGTGACAAAAGAATAAAGGCAAAAATACTATTAATCCTTGTACTTACTTTCCACATGCATAAGCAAATGCTCCTGGCCAGAGGTTAGAACGTAGCACAGCAATTGCATGCTGAGAAGTCAGTAGGGAGGACAACTTGCAGCTCCACGGAGGCGTGTTAAACATTTCTGAAACACACACATTAACATTAAGGGAAAATAAGTTAACATTCAGATAGCTCAAAAAGATTGTGGGATTTTAAGTATATTCCAAATAAATCTTTACATCATAATGATTTAAATATGACATTGCAATATAGCTAAAAAGTTGCCAAGATTTCAGTAACTGCACAAACCATCCATGGGTAAATGTAATCTGTATCATGCAGTAATTTGATGTTTTGGACCAATACTTTTAAAAACTGGTGTTATTTTAAAACTGGAAAAAGTGATTTAAAAAAAAAAAGTTAAAAACAGAGACCAAGAAGAATACCACTGACTTAAAGATTGTTTTGCTGTTGGTTAAATTGTAGTTTATAATCTTTCACAGCTTGTGGTCATCAGTAATTCCTGCTGCAGTTAGAGTTAACAGAAGCAGGAAGACCGATCAGAGTTATAAATAATATCGGTACAGAGGTGTCAAGTAACGAAGTACAAATACTTCGTTACTGTACTTAAGTACACTTTTTAGGTATCAATACTTTACTCCATTACTTATTTTTCTTCCTACTTCTGACTTCTACTCATTACATTTTCACCCAAGTATCTGTACTTTCTATTCCTTATATTTTAAAAACAAACCTCTCTCTCATACTTTTTCACTTTTACTTGAGTAAAGAGGTCAAGTTGATACTTCAACTTTTACCAGAGTGTTTTTAAACTGCAGTATCTATACTTCTACTTAAGTAACAAATGTGTGTACTTTTGACACCACTGTATCGGTATTAACCAGTGTTGAAAGTAAGCCAGTACAGTCCGGTACTGCGTACCCGGGAGGCAAAGGTGGAGCTTGGTTACCAGATAAAGCCATCATTCAGAGTCAGTCATGGCTGCAGAGTATTCAGAAAACAGATCTACTACCCAGATGCAATGTAAAACACCACCCAGTCTGTTTATAAGTTTCATTCATTCCGAATTGTTTCTGAACTATATGCGCTGTGTTTCTGTCCCTCAACACTCTTACTGCTCCTCTCCCCTCTCTTCACTTTGAGCCAGGGGCTTTTATCAACATCCAGCCTTTAAAACGTGAACTACTACGTTTAATGTCCTTCCGCGCGTAACAAAATGTCCCAATTAAAAATCAATAGGAGAGTCAGTAGCTGTGTTTCATGCTATTTAGTTTAACGACACAGAATCAGTGGTGCTTCTGTGGGCTGCTGCATCGCCTTGCGCTTGAATTCAGGGGTACATGATTAAGTTACATGTAATTTAGGAGCGCACTTTTAAGGGGCATTTTAAGGGACTTGTAACATCAGGGGCTTCAGCTCAGACCCGTCATTTCTCCTCTTCTCTCTAAAGGAGCCCTTAACAGTTTTTATTCATGCATTTCCCCCCCACTGTTTATTCCTGTCGCGCAGCACACCAATGGGGAACAAATCCACCCACCTCACCACCTCAAGTATAATCATTCACCAATGAGGTTATAGACCTGCATTGAAAAACAAACCCGTAGATTAATGATAATCAGGGGTGTTTTCATTGCCTGGATGTGAGTCTGATAATTCAGATTGTGTCTTTTAAAATCAACTACAATAGTTTCTTATTAAGGTTAGGGGGAAAAAAACATTGTGTGTTGTTAAGCTGTTTTTAAAGAAGTTCTCTTTGCAAAACAACCATATTCCTTTTTAAAAACTACTAACATTCTAAACTCCATCCATCCATTGTCTTCTGCTTATCACGAGGTCACGAGGGTAGCAGCTTCAGTAGGAAGGCCCAGACGTCCCTCTCCCCAGCCATTTGGGCCAGGTCCTCTGGGGGGATCCCAAGGCGTTCCCAGGCCAGCTGAGTGACATAGTCCTTCCAGCGTGTCCTGGGTCTCCCTCTGGGTCGCCTCCCAGTGGGATGTGCCTGGAACACCTCACCAAGGAGGTGTCCAGGAGGCATCCTGACCAGATGCCCGAGCCACCTCAACTGGCTCCTCTGGACGTGGAGGAGCAGCGGCTCTACTCTGAGTCCTCCCCGGATGACTGAGCTCCTCACCCTATCTCTAAGGGAGAGCCCAGACACACTACGGAGAAAACTCATTTCAGCCGCTTGTATCCGGGATCTCGTTCTTTTGATCATGACCCAAAGCTCGTGACCATAGATGAGGGTAGGAACGTAGATCGACCGGTAAATCGAGAGCTTCGCCTTTTGGCTCAGCTCTCTCTTCACCACAATGGATCGGTACAGTGACCGCTTCACAGCAGACGCTGCACCAATCCGCCTGTCGATCTCCCGCTCCATCTTCCCCTCATTCGTGAACAAGACCCCAAGATACTTGAACTCCTTCACTAGGGGCAGCACATCCTCCCCAACCCGGAGGAGGCACTCTACCCTTTTCCAGTTCAAGACCATGGTCTCGGATTTGGAGGCACTGATTTTCATCCCGGCCGCTTCGCACTCGGCTGCGAACCGCTCCAGTGAGAGCTGTAGATCACGCCCTGCTGAAGCCAATAGGACCACGTCATCCGCCAATAGCAGAGACGCAATCCTAAGGCCACCAAAACGGATCCCCTCAACACCTTGGCTGCACCTAGAAATTCTGTCCATAAAAGTTATAAACAGAATCGGTGACAAAGGGCAACCTTGGTGGAGTCCAACTCTCACCGGAAACGAGTCCGACTTACTGCCGGCAATGCGGACCAGACTCTGACACCGGTCGTACAGAGACCTGACAGCCCTTATTAAAGGGTCCGGTACTCCATACTCCCGGAGTACCCCCCACAGGACCCCTCGGGGAACACGGTTGAATGCCTTCTCCAGATCCACAACACACATGTAGACTGTTTGGGAAACTCCCATGCCCCCTCCAGGCTCCTGAGGGTGTAGAGCTGATCCAGTGTTCCACGGCCAGGACCAAAACCCCACTGCTCTTCCTGAATCCGAGATTCGACAATCCGACGGACCATCCATTCTAGAACCCCTGAATAGACCTTACCAGGGAGGCTTAAGAGTGCGATTCCTCTGTAGTTGGAACACACCCTCCAGTCCCCCTTTTTAAATAGGGGGACCACCACCCCAGTCTGCCAATCCAGAGGAACTGCCCCCGATGTCCACGCAATGTTGCAGAGCCGTGTTAACCAACACAGCCCCACAACATCCAGAGCCTTAAAGTACTCAGGGCGAATCTTATCCAGCTTTTTAACAACCTCGGCAACCTCAGCACCAGAGATGGGAGAACCCGACCCAGAGTCCTCAGGCTCTGCTTCCGCAATGGAAGACGTGTTGGTGGGATTAAGGAGGTCTTCGAAGTATTCCGCCCACCGACACATGACGTCCCGAGTCGAGGTCAGCAGCACACCACCCCCACTATAAACAGTGTTGGTACTGCACTGCTTTCCCCTCCTGAGACGCCGGATAGTGGACCAGAATCGCTTTGAAGCCGTACGGAAGTCTTTCTCCATGGCCTCTCAGAACTCTTCCCATGCCCGAGTTTTTGCCTCAGCGACCAGCCGAGCCGCCTGCCGCTTCGACCGTTGGTACAAATCAGCTGCTTCCGGAGTCCCACAAGCCAATAAAGCCCGGTAGGACTCCTTCTTCAGCTTGACGGCTTCACTCACCGCCGGTGTCCACCAGCGGGTTCAAGGGTTGCCGCCGCAACATGCACTGACAACCTTGCGGCCACAGCGCCGACTAGCCGCCTCAACAATAGAGGCGCGGAACATGGTCCATTCAGACTCAATGTCCCCCGCCTCCCTCGGGACGTGTTCAAAGCTCTCCCGGAGGTGGGAGTTAAAGCTCCGTCTCATGCCAGACGTTCCCAGCAGACCCTCACATTATGTTTGGGCTTGCCATGTCGGACCGGCTTCCTCCCCCACCATTGGAGCCAACACACCACCAGCTAGTGGTCAGTGGAGAGCTCCGCCCCTGTCTTCACCCGAGTGTCCAAGACATACGGCCACAGGTCAGACGAAACGACAACAAAGTCGATCTTTGAACTACAGCCTAGGGTGTCCTGGTGCCAAGAGCACATGTGGACACCCTTATGCTTGAACGCTGCTGCCCGCGTCCTCACTAAGACTAAGAAAGTAGAGCACATCACCCCAGTTCCAAAGTCATTACACTGGCTACCTGTATCACAGAGAATAGACTTTAAAATACTTCTGTTAGTCTATAAATCCCTGAATGGCTTAGCACCTAAATCCATCACAAACTTGTTATCAGTGTATCAACCCTCCAGACCACTCAGGTCTTCTGGCTCCAACCTGTTCTGCATACCTAGAACCAGAACTAAACAAGGAGGAGCAGCATTTAGTTCCTATGCTCCACTTATCTGGAACATAAGCCGCATAGAGTAACTTCACGTAGCGAACCTAAAGCAGTAGCACCCGAGCAGCCTGGTAACCAGGCTGGCTGGGTGACAGTTCGTAGGAAGCATAGCTCTAGATTACAGACCCCAGATCACCACCAACCCATCTGCGTTTCTAATAAATTTTCCCCTCTGAGCGACAGTCTCGCCGAGGAGCCGACCTTAATTATTGGCAGCTCCATAATGAGAAATGTGGCACTAAAGAAACCAGGGACCATAGTTAAATGCCTACCAGGGGCCAGAACAGGCGACATAGAATCCTACCTAAAACTACTGGCTAAGGATAAGCGTAAATACCGCAAAATTGTTATTCACGCTGGCGGTAATGACACCCGGTCACGCCGATCAGAGGTCACTAAAGTTGGTGTTGCTTCAGTTTGTAAGTTTGCTAAAACAATGTCGGACTCCGTAATTTTTTCTGGTCCCCTGCCTGATCTGACCAGTGATGACATGTTTAGCCGCATGTCATCATTCAACCGCTGGTTGTCTAGGTGGTGTCCAGAAAACGACGTGGGCTACATTGATAACTGGAGAACTTTCTGGGGAAAACCTGGTCTGATCCGTAGAGACGGCATCCATCCTACTTTGGAGGGTGCAGCTCTTCTTTCTAGGAATCTGGCCGGATTTATTAGTTCTCCTAAATGCTGACAACCCAGGGTCCAGACCAGAAAGCAGAGCCGTAGTTTAACACACCTCTCTGCAGCTTCTGTACTGTTACCCACCCATTATCCTATTGAGACGGTGTCTTTCCCACGGCCAAAACTTAACAGATCAAAAACTGATCTAAAAGGAACAAATCATAAAAACCTAATAAAAATCAATATGGTTCACCTTGAACCTAAAAATAAAATAATAAAATGTGGTCTATTAAATATAAGGTCTCTCCCTCCAAAGACTTTGTTAGTTAATGAATTAATTTCTGATAATCAGATTGATTTGTTTTGTCTCACAGAAACCTGGCTACAAGAGGACTACGTTAGTATAAATGAGTCAACTCCCTCCAGTTATTCAAATTTCCACATTCCCAGATCTGTGGGAAGAGGAGGAGGAGTGGCAACTATCTTTCAGTCTGATTTATTAATTAGTCCCAGGCCAATTAATAACTACAGTTATTTTGAACATTTAACCCTCAGTTTCCCTCATCCAAACTGCAAAGCAATAAAACCTCTTCTGTTTGTTGTTTTGTATCGTCCACCAGGCCCTTACACTCAGTTTTTGGATGAGTTGTCAGATTTCTTATCTGATTTGGTGTTAAATACTGATAAGGTTATTATAGTGGGTGATTTTAACATCCATGTTGACACTGAATGTGATAACCTTAGTGTAGCCTTTTAAACTATCCTAGATTTAATTGGTTTTGTTCAAAATGTGCATAAACCGACGCACTCTCGGCTCCATACTTTAGACCTTGTTCTGACATATGGCATTGATTGTGAAGAATTAACAGTATTCTCTCACAACCCTGTCCTGTCTGATCATTTTTTAATAACATTTGAGTTTAATCTAACTGAGTTCTCCACCCCCAAAAGAGGGTTCCATTATAGTAGATTTTTATTGGATAATGCTGTATCAAAACTTAAAGAGTCTGTCCCCTTTTTAATATCCTCAGTATTGCAGAAATGCCCTGTAGATGGCAGCATTGCTGTTTCTTCCCATTCACAAATCGATACCTTTGCTAACAATGTGACTTCCTCATTGCGTTCTGCATTAGACAATGTAGCTCCCTTGAAAAAGAAGGTGATTATTCACAGGAAGCTGGCTCCTTGGTTTAATTCAGAGCTGCGTTCCTTGAAGCACAATGTTAGGAAATTGGAGAGAAAATGGCGCTCTACACACCAAGAGGAATCCTACTTAATCTGGAGGGACAGACTATTGTTGTATAACAAGACCCTCCGCAGAGTTAGAGCAGCATATTTTTCATCATTAATTGAGAACAAAAATAATCCTAGATTTCTCTTCAGTACAGTTGCCAAACTTACCCAGAGCCACAGCTCTGTTGATCCATCCATTCCCTTAGCTCTTAGTAGTAATGATTTTATGGGATTCTTCATAAATAAAATTGATGCCATTAAAAATTAAATAATTGGCATCCTCCCAAACATGATTACCTCGTCCTCAGTAAGTGAGGCAGCATTGGAGGAATCTTTAGAACCTGCGCAGTGTTTGAACTGTTTAGAAGCAGTAGAGCTTTCTGAGCTATCTAAAATTTTAGCTTCATCTAAACCTTCTACCTGTATGTTAGACCCAATCCCAACCAAGTTGTTTAAGGACATATTCCCTTTGATCAGTGGCACTATTTTAGACATGATTAATCTATCCTTAGTAAATGGATATGTACCACAGGTTTTGAAAGTAGCTGTTATTAAACCTTTACTTAAGAAACCTTCTCTTGATCAAGATGAGTTAGTAAAATACAGACCTATATCTAATCTTCTTTTCTTATCTAAAATTCTTGAGAAAGTAGTTGCTAATCAACTTTGTGAACATTTACAAAGTAATGACCTACTTGAGGAGTTTCAGTCAGGCTTCAGAGCTCATCATAGCACTGAAACAGCTCTGGGGAAGGTCACTAATGATATTCTCATGGCCTCAGATAATGGACTTGTGTCTATACTTGTCCTGTTAGACCTCAGTGCTGCGTTTGATACAGTTGATCACAATATTCTCCTACAAAGACTTGAACATACTGTAGGGATTAAGGGGAAAGCATTAGGCTGGTTTAAATCTTATCTGTCAGACAGATTCCAATTTGTTCATGTTAATAATAAATCTTCCTCAAACTCTAGGGTCACCTGTGGAGTACCACAGGGTTCAGTCCTTGGACCAATTCTCTTTACTATATATATGCTTCCGATAGGCAAAATTATCAGACAGCATGGGATTAATTTCCACTGTTATGCTGATGATACTCAGCTATATTTATCCATAAATCCTGATGAATCCAATCAATTACTTCGACTGCAGTCATGTCTTGATGACATCAAAAGCTGGATGACTTTAAATTTCCTGCATCTAAATTCTGACAAGACCGAAGTTGTAATCTTTGGGCCAGAGTCCTCAAAAAATAAAGTTCTTAACCAATCACTTAATCTGGGTGGCATTAACCTGGCCTCTGGTAATAAAGTAAAACATCTTGGTGTTATTTTTGACCAAGACATGTCATTTAAATCCCATATTAAACAGGTTTCCAGAGTTTCCTTTTTTTCACCTCAGGAATATCGCCAAAATTAGAAACATTCTGTCCAGGAGTGATGCTGAAAAACTAGTCCATGCATTTGTTACTTCAAGGCTGGACTATTGTAATTCTTTACTATCAGGAAGTCCACAAAATGCAGTTCAAAGTCTTCAGCTGATCCAAAATGCTGCAGCAAGAGTTCTGATGAAAATCAACAAGAGGGATCATATTTCTCCAATTTTAGCTTCCCTTCATTGGCTTCCTGTTAAATCAAGAATAGAATTTAAAATTCTTCTTCTAACGTATAAAGCCCTTAATAATCAAATTCCATCATATATCAGAGCTCTGATTACCCCGTATGTTCCTAACAGAGCACTTCGCTCTCAGACTGCAGGTCTGCTGGTGGTTCCTAGAGTCTCTAAAAGTAGAATGGGAGGCAGATCCTTTAGCTATCAGGCTCCTCTCCTGTGGAACCAACTCCCAGTTTTGGTCCGTGAGGCAGACACCCCGTCTAACTATAAGCTTTGTCAAGAAGGAACGTTTTAAGATTAGTCTTAAAAGTAGAGTGGCTCATGTTACTCTGAGCTACCTCTATAGTTATGCTGCTATAGGCTTAGGCTGCTGGAGGACATCAGGGTCTAATTTTCTCACTCTACTGTTCTCCAGTTTTGCATTGCTTGTCGTCATTTCAGCTTTTAACTTTTTGTTCTCTCTCTTTTCTTTCTTCATAGTAGGTACACCTGGTCTGGCGTTCTGTTAACTGTGACATCATCCAGAGAAGACGGCTCACCCGCTACTACCATCTAATGTAGAACAGATTACTAGATCAATGTGTGCTTCTGTGCTTTTTTGTCTCTCTTGTTGTGTCTCTGTTCTGTCTTCTGTAACCCCAGTCGGTCGAGGCAGATGACCGTTCATACTGAGCCCGGTTCTGCCGGAGGTTTTTCCTTCCCGCTAATGGGTGGTTTTTCTTCCCACTGTCGCTTCATGCTTGCTCAGTATGAGGGATTGCAGCAAAGCCATGTACAATGCAGATGACTCTTCCTGTGGCTCTACGGTTCCCCAGGAGTGAATGCTGCTTGTCGGGACTTTGATGCAATCAACTGGTTTCCTTATATAGGACATTTTTGACCAATCTGTATAATATGACCCAATCTGTATAATATGATTGAACTTGACTTTGTAAAGTGCCTTGAGATGACATGTTTCATGATTTGGTGCTATATAAATAAAATTGAATTGAATTGAACAAACTTCCAGAAAATTGTAAAAGTGCAGAAAGCCTGAGTTCCTTTAAATCAAGATTAAAAACACATTTGTTTAAGATTCAATTCAATTTTATATATATAGCGCCAATTCATGAAATTGGCGCTATATATATAAAAAATTTGTCTCAGCACTGTAAAAGTGGTCACAGAGCCTGAAGCATATAAAAGTGATTTTTGAAAAAGTGTGCTCCCCTGAAAAAAAAAATGCTGCATAACAATTATGAAGATTCTGACCTGCATCCTGGGATAGAGGAGTCAGCAGAGAAGGTCCAATCTCTGGCTCAACCTCATCAAGATATTCTTCCTTCTCATCACCTTCTATCTCCTCATTAGAGTCATCAGCTGGTTTCACAGCAATGTTCACCCAAGTACAGCGGCCCTGAAAATTTTACTCAGTAAATGTCTCAAAATATTTTAGAAACTTTTCATGTATGTGAACAGGGCAGGTATTTACCTGTTGCAAGATGTGTTGGACATGATGTACCCACGATGACAGTGACTCAACCATCAAAGAAGCTTGAACGTCCTCAAAATTAGGATTCACTTCACAGCTATCATGGGGTATGTCATCTTCCTCGTCACCTTCTTCATCCCCGGCCTGGTAGAAGCCATTGGGGCTTACATGTGTGCCAGCAGAGATCCGAGCAATCTGGGCTCTCAGATAATTAGCCTCGTTTCCGGGAAAAGGAGGGTAGCTTTCAACTGAGCTATTAAGCTTTCCAGTAAAAAATTTACGGATCTGACGAGCAATAGTGATCTGTGCAGGACTAACTGTGGGGAGCTTTATCCAAGGAAGACCTGGCTCTTTGCACACATAGTAAGCAAATTTGTTAGCACCAGTTCCAATGGCCTCCTTTGGTACATCAAGATGGGATTTATAAATTGACTGAGGGAGTGGATTTATCTAGAAAGAAAATACACCAAAAACAGAATAATGGTTTACAGAGAACTCTTCACCTGCAGGCAAAACCAATAAAACACAAAGCTTGAATATAAAGCTGGAGCGAGTCTAGTCCTTGGTTTAAACTTCATAAACAGTGGTTAAAAAGTGACCACCTGGATTTAACGAAGCAAATGGGTAAGGATAATAACTACTGAAATTATCATGTGAGAGAGGCGCAGTTACAGCTCTGAGGCACTGCGCCTCTCTCCTCCCCTTCCCTCGGAGCGCACGTAGTTAAATACAGAATTAATAAAAACGAATCTTATAAACAGACTAAGGGGCGTTTTAGACTGTATTTGGTTAGCAGATCTGTTCTCTGATCCAGCATGCAGCCATGACTGGTTTTGAATGAAGGATTTATCTGGGAGCTGCTCTCCCCAGAAATAAGATGTGAAAGAAGCTGAACCAGCTCCCCAGAAGGCGGGTCTAAACTGAGCTCTGTGAACGGATCATCCGCAGCCCAGATGGGCTTTGTTATTTTTATTGTATTTGTAATTTATTTGGTAAAAATATTTACTTGCCATGTGTCAGCTAGCCCTCTGAAATTCACTCACCAAACAGGAAATTTACTCGCATTTGGCGAGTGGCGAGTGTTAATTTCGGACCCTGAGTGCCACCCTGCTGTGGGGAGATGGGCGTCTCTGCAACATTCTCACGTTTCCTGTGGCTGAAATCACAACACTCAGCTGCTGGTAGCTGTGCTTTACAATCTCTGATAGTCCTGACGCCTTTCAATTCAATGTAAAAATACTTTATTTATCCCAGAGGGATATTAAATATTGATGTAACTCATTTGGTCAAGGAGTTGTTATAGATAATAACTCTGTGGGTAGGAAAGCTCTTCTGTAGCGGTCTGTTTTACAACCAATCTGAAGAAGCCTTTGACTTAAGAGACTGTTTTCCAATGACAGAGTCATGAAGAGGATGTTCAGGATTCTCCATAATTTTCTTGATTTTTATGAAAAATCCTTCTTTGCATCACTCCATGTTACATGGGTTGTTGCAGTTGAAGTGTTCCTTTGTGCACTAATTGCATATTTGTTTTGCTTTGACTTTGGAGGCCCTTTTTCAACTCATTCCTAGCCCTGCTGCAGGCCAGTCTGTCTCCTGGTCTGAATTTGCATCCTGGGCTTTAAGCAGCAACAACGCTGTGATGTCTACCCTTGCTTTCTCGTTAAGAAATGTTCTGATTGTCTTCACGAGTAAGACAGCATCAGTGTAAAAGGAAATATAGGACACCACAGATATAGTCCTCCAGATCACGGGCCTCTTTAGACACTCCCCAGTATGTGTGTTCAACACAATCCAGTAAAGCTAAGCAGGCCTCTACAGTCCAAACCTGAATGATTATAACGATGGGTCTGGTTCTTCAGTTGATAGGTTTGTAGGCAGGGATCAGGTTGACAGAGAAGTGATCTGACAATCCAAAGTGAGGAACTGCTGCAGCCTTATATGCTTCTGGAATGTTGCAATAGACCCAGTCTAATATACTGTTGTCTCTGGTCAGGAACTTTCGGAATTTGGGGAATTTAGGGAATTTAGGGAGTACAGTATTTAATTCAAGATGGTTAAAGTCCCCAGCTATGATCACGGCTCCCTCTGGATCAGGGTGACCAGGTCTCTGCCTAACAAATGTGAGACAACTAGGATGCTTATGAGGGACAATGTGGGACCCATTATCAATACTATGATTATGTCAGATTTATTAAATAAACGTAGATATCACAATAATCAGCTTTGCAGACTGGTGTATTGCGGGCACACAAAAGGCAGGCAAGTACATATTCCCTGATGCCCTTTAAAATAGATGGCCACCAGAATTTGCGGCTGATGAGGGAGATGGTGCAGCTGGTTCAGTGATGACAGGAAAACTTTGAGAATGAAACTAGTGGATGAGTTGAGGTCTGAAGGAAGATGGAAAAAGGTGTGATTAGGTGGTTCAGTTCTAGGGTTGAGTTCATTCTGCAGAGCATGTTTAATGTTCTTAATCTCCCACGTCAGAGCTCCAATGGTGTATTTGTATGTAAGAATGGAAAAGAATTTGTCAACGTCATCAAGAGAAAACTGTCATGATGGGGTGTTAGGTTTAATGTTTTTTGAGCCGTGTCGATAAGAAATAGCAAGGTGGAAGCGGGAAAACAAGTATCATTGAGACTGGTGTTGGTTTAATCGTTTTGTGAACTACAATTAAGAAAGATTTTTATGATTGATCCAAACCAGCACAGGATGCTCAGCGCCCTCCAACCAGTGTTGCCACTCTTCGAGAGCCAACTTGATGGGCAGAAAATCCCTATTACCCATGTCATACTTATGTTCGATGGGTAAAAGGTATCAGGAAATAAGGCACAAGAGCGGACTTTTTGGCGTAAGTCAGAACGCAGAGGGTGGTCTCCCTCTGCAAAAGTGTGGGGGAACAGGCTCTGACGTTTGTTTGTGCTTATGCGCCAAACAGGAGTTCAGATTACCCACCCTTTTTGGAGTCTTTGAAGGGTGTACTGGAGAGTTCCCCTTTTGGGGACTACCTTGTTCTGCTGGGAAACTTCAAAGCTTACATGGCAGGCAATGACAGTGAGACCTAGAAGGATGTGGTTAGGAGGAACGGCCCACCTGATCGGAACCCAAGTGGTGTTCTGTTGTTGGACTTCTGTACTTGTCATGGATTGTCCATAATTAACACCATGTTCAAGCATAAGGGTGTCCATATGTGCTCTTGGCACCAGGACACCCCAGGCCATGGTTCGAGGATTGACTTTGTTGTTGTTCTGACCCGTGGCCGCATTTTTTTAACATTCAGGTGAAGAAAGGGGCGGAGCTGTCCACCGACCTCTACCTGGTGGTGAGTTGGCTCAGATGGTGGGGAAGGATGCTGGTCAGACCTGGCAGGCCTAATGTATTATGAGGGTTTGCTAGGATCGTCTTGCAGAGTCTCCCGTGAGACGGAGCATTAACTCCCACCTCTGGGAGAACGTTAAACATGCTCAGAGGGAGGTGGGGAACATTGAGTCCAAGTGGGCCATGTTCCGTGCCTCCATCGTCGAGGTGTCTAGTCGGAACTGTGACCACAAGATTGTCGGTGTATGTCGCGGTGGGAACCCTCCAACCCGCTGGTGGACAGCGGCAGTGATGGATGCTGTCAGGCTGAAGAAGGAGTCTTATTAGGCTTTCTTGGCCTCTGGAACTCCGGCAGGAGTTCAGGAGAAGCTCTCCCAGCTGAATGTACCAGACTCAACTTGCAGGTGGATCACAGACTTCCTGTCTGACAGGAAGCAACACGTGAAGCTGGGAAAACATGACTCTCACTCACAGCTTATCAGCACTGGTTCCCCACAGGGCTGTGTTCTTTCTCCTCTGCTCTTCTCCCTGTACACCAACAGCTGCACCTCCAGTCATCAGTCTGTTAAGCTCCTGAAGTTCCTGACGACACCACTCTCATGGGACTCATCTCTGATGGTGACGAGTCTGCCTATAGGTGGGAGGCTGACCATCTGGTGACCTGGTGCAGGGAGAACAACCTGGAGCTCAACGCTGTAAAAACCGTGGAAATGGTTGTAGACTTCAGGAAGAACTCAGCCCCAGCTACCCCCATCACCCTCTGTGACTCCACTATTGACAGTGTGGAGTTTTTCCGCTTCCTGGGAACTATCATCACCCAGGACCTAAAGTGGGAGCTGAACATCAACTGCCTCACCAAGAAAGCCCAGCAGAGGATGAACTTCCTGCGCCAGCTGAAGAAATTCAACCTGCCAAGAACAATGATGGTGCAGTTCTACTCCTCCATCATTGAGTCCATCCTCACCTCCTCCATCACCATCTGGTACGCTGGTGCCACCGCTAAGGACCAGAGCAGACTGCAGCGTGTCATCAGGTCTGCAGAGAAGGTGATTGGCTGCAATCCTCCATCTCTCCAGGACCTGTACGCCTCCAGGACTCTGAGGTGTGCAGGGAAGAATGTGGCTGATCCCTCGCACCCTAGTCACAGACTATTTAAATCACTTCCCTCTGGCAGGAGGCTGCAATCCATCAGGACCAAAACCTCATGCCACAAGAACAGTTTTTTCCCCCATCTGCTACCAGCCTTATGAACAATGCCAAGAGCCTCCTGTGAAACTGGACACTGTCTCTCTCCCCCGTTCAGGACTTACAAGCTTCTGCGTTACATTAACACAGTTTTCTGAATGTATATAGCTTCTGTATATATATCCATTTTATTTTATTGTATTTTTATTTTTTGCCTGCTCCATCAACACCAAGTCAAGTTCCTTGTAAGTGCAAACCTACTTGGCGATTAAACTTGATTCTGAATATTGCGTGGCCATTGGGTGCAGTCCCCCCAGATTGGCAGTCCATCAGATAGTAGTACCTCAGATCTAGGAAGAGAAGTGTGGTTTAGTCCTGGCCTTGGAACACTGGACCAGCTCTACAGGGTCCTGGAGGGTGTATGGGAATTTGCCCAACCAGTCTACATGTGCTTTGTGGACTTGGAGAAGGCGTTCGACCATGTTCTTCAGGGGATCCTGTGGAGGTGCTCCAAGAGTATGCAGGCTGATAGGTCTGTTAATGACTGGTGTCAGAGCGTTGTCCGCATTCCCAGCAGTAAGTCCGACTTGTTTCCGGGGAGAGTTGCACCCTGCCAAGGTTGCCCTTTGTCGCCAATTCTGTTCATAACATTTATGGACAGAATTTCCAGGTGCAGCCAAGATGTTGAGGGGATCAATTTTGGTGGCCTCATGATCGCGTCTCTGCTCGTTGCAGATGACGTGGTCCTGTCGGCTTCAACATGCCATGATCTACAGCTCTCACTGGAGCATCTACAGCCAAGTGTGAAGTGGCCGGGATAAGGGTCAGTGCCTCGAAATCCAAGGCCATGGTTTTGAGCTGGAAAAGGGAAGAGTGCTTTCTCCGAGTCGGGGACGATGTCCTGCCCCAACTGAAGGAGTTTAAGTAGGCAGATTGGTGCTGCATCTGCAGTGAAGCATGCACTGTACTGGTCTGTTGTGGTGAAGAGAGAGTTGAGTGAAAAGACGAAGCTCCCGATTTACCAGTCGATCTATCTCTCCCTTAGAGCCAGGTCTTTCAGAGGGGACTCGGAGAAGAACCGCTGCTTCTTCACCTCGAGAGGAGCCTGTTGAGGTGGCTTGGGCATCTGGTTAGGATGCCTCGTGGACGCCTCCCTGGTGAGGTATTCCAGGCATGTCCCACTGGGAAGTGACCCAGAGGAAGACCCAGGACATGCTGAAAGGGACTATGTTTCTCGGCTGGCCTGGGAATGCCCTGGGGTTCCCCAGAGGAGCAGGCCCAAGTGGCTGGGGAGAGGGAAGTCTGGGCCTCCCTACTAAGGCTGCTACCCCCACAATCTGATCCCAGACAAGTGAAAGTGGATGGATGGATGGATGGATGGATGGATGGAAGGAAGGATGGAAGGAAGGAAGGAAGGAAGGAAGGAAGGAAGGAAGGAAGGAAGGAAGCAAGGAAGCAAGCAAGCAAGCAAGCAAGCAAGCAAGCAACTTATGGGTCTCAGGAACTGGCCAGTCAAATATGTAGCCCAGAAAGGTAACAGATGGTAGGTGAAACATTTCTCTGCCTTGACATAAAGACAGTTTTCATAAGCACATTGAAGCACAAGGAAGGCACTTATGTAAAAGAAAACTAAAAAAGTTAATCAATGAAGCCTTGTTTCCAACGGAGGATTGCGCACAAGTCTAAGGCGGGTGTTTAGTCTCGTGCATGTTGAATCTCATGGGAAAAAAAGTTTTGGGATCGAAGTTTACAATTCATTCTAAACTTTTCTGCTCACTCATTATTCCAATTTGTTCAGGATCAGCGATAGCTCTTTTAACTGTGTTTCTTTCCTAGACAAAGCCCCCTATGTATCTAGTCCATTAGGCTATAGCCCATAGCACAGCCAGAGCAAATCTGAAAGGGCCATCAAAGAGGCCAAGTACTGCTACTAGCTTAAGATAGAGGGACACTTTTCCAACGCTGACCCCGGACGCATGTGGCAGGGCATTCAGGCCATCAGTGACTATAAACCCACTGGCTTCACCTTCGCAGCCACTGATGTCAACTTCCTGAACGAGCTGAATGACTTCTATGCTCGCTTTGAAAGAGACAACAGAGAAATTGCCACCAAGCTCAAATCCTCAGTCGACCACCTGCCAATCACTCTCTCCTCCACAGATGTCTGCAATGCACTGAACAGGATCAGCACGCACAAAGCTGCTGGACCAGATAACATCCCTGGACGCGTACTCAGGGCATGTGCGGAGCAGCTTGCTGGGGTTTTTACAGACATTTTCAACCTGTCTCTTGCCGAAGCAGCTGTACCAACATGCTTCAAATGCACTTCCATTGTGCCAGTGCCAAAACACTCCCGCCCGAAGTGCCTTAACGACTACCGCCTTGTAGCACTCACACCAATCGCAATGAAGTGCCTTGAGCGGCTGGTCTGGCACACCTAAAAGACTCGCTACCATCCACATTGGACCAGTTTGCATACCGCAGCAATAGGAGCACAGAGGATGCAGTTTCCATGGCACTGCACTCTGTGCTCACACATCTAGACAATAAGAACACTTATGCTCACATGCTGTTTGTTGACTTTAGCTCAGCATTTAATAGCCAAACTTCGAGACCTGGGCATCAACACCTCCATGTGCAACTGGATTTTGGACTTTTTGACCAACAGACCCCAAACTGTCCGTTCAGGCTCCAACTGCTCCACGTCCATCACACTCAACACTGGTGTACCACAGGGCTGTGTGCTAAGCCCGTTTCTCTACTCCCTCTTCACCCACGACTGCAAGCCTGTGTACGAATCTAATTCCATCATGAAGTTTGCAGATGACACTACGGTGATTGGTCTCATCAGCAACAACGATGAGACAGCCTACAGGGAGGAGATCAAGCCCCTGGCCACGGGGTGCACTGAAAATAACCAGTTCCTCAACACCACCAAAACGAAGGAGCTCATCGTGGACTTCAGAAAAGAGTCAAGAGGCACACACGACACCATCCACATCAATGAAATGGCTGTTGAGTGTGTCTCCAGCTTCAAGTTTCTGGGGATCCACATCTCGGCGGACATGTCCTGGTCAACCAACACCTCCTACCTGGTCAAGAAGGCTCACCAGCGCCTCTTCTTCCTGAGGACACTGAGGAAAAATCAGCTATCCTTGACTATCCTGGTGAACTTCTATCGCTGTGCAATAGAAAGCATCCTGACCAACTGTGGAACAGTGTGGTATGGGAGCTGTACTGTTGCAGAGCGCAAGGCACTGCAGCGGGTGGTGAAAGCCGCCCAGCACATCACTGGGACTCCACGACCCACCATTGAGCACGACCAGAAGAAACACTGCCTACATCGAGCTCGCAGCACCCTTAAGGACTCTTTCCACCCAGCCCACAGACTGTTTTCTCTCCTGCACTCCGGCAGGCGTTTCAGGTTCCTCCGGACAGAACCAGCAGACTAAAGAACAGCTTTTCCCCCAGAGCTGTCTCTTTATTAAGCTCTAATCATCACTGATAGACTCTCCTCTCCCTCCTCACACCTACCTGCATTTTGTTATTCTGTTATTTGCAAGACTATAATGATTACTTGCACTCCTGACTGTTACTATTGTAACAACTGTTTACATGCATCTTGCACTACTCACCTTGACTGAATATTGATTTGCACTGCTGACTGTCTATTCACAGTGCCAATTGTTTACATATACATTTGCAATACCGTACTTTATCTGTAATATGCAATTACCTTCCACTGCACTTTAATTTAAATAGCTTCTGTCCAAACTTTATTTATTAATTTTATAGTAAAAGCCATCTGTATATTATGCTCACATTCTTCCTATAGTAATAACCATCTGTACATATATTCATAGTACATATTCACCTATAAACTCTGTTATAGTAACAACCATCTGTATATTCTGCTATTGTATCTGTAAAAACTCTACTCATAGTAATATCCACCTGTATATTATATTCTGTACATATCCAGCTGTAAATTTAGTTCACAATACTAGTTATCTATAAATTCTATTCATAGGACAAATCTATCAGTAATTTGATAGTAAAATTTATAATAGTATACATCTCTATATTTATTCAGTAAAAACCCATGTCCTGTACTTGTGGAACCATTGTTTATCCTGCACTTGCTGATATTGCACTTCTGGTTAGACCTAAACTGCATTTCATTGCCTTGTACCTGTACCTGTGTAATGACAATAAAGTTGAATCTAATCTAATCTAATCTAATTACCCTTTCTAACATAGACAGTATTCGTGGATCAGTGCTTCTGTGTTCTTTTCTGAGTATATGCTCTTTTTGTCCAAGCCAAATTGATTTGAATTGAACTGTACTCCTTACCAATGACTTAACCATTAATTGATACCTGTCTAATTAGCTACACCTGTGCTCCCCAGGATATAAACTCATTCCAGCCACAGCACAGGTGCTAGATTATGTTAGGCCTCATCCCGACGACAAATCCAGCCTTTTTGAAGTAAAGTCAAGTCACAGAAATCACAACCCTATTTTCTGCCTTCTGATCCCCTGGTGTTTGCCTGCCCAAGTCTGTCTCTGCTCTAAGTCAGGTGCATGGAGGCAAGAAAACACCTAAAACATGCAAGAGAGTGGGTCCTGAGGACCGTAGTTGAAGACTACAGGCATTTCACCATCTAGATCTGTTCCGTACATACTGGTGGATACAGCTCTAAATATGCTGCTTACCCCAGTATGATTCCACATGAACCCATTACTGGAAACCTCCTTTTTTGACACATGTATCAATGTAACTGGTACACTGGTGGAATATTTGAATTTTTATCTCACCTCTGCCTCATCCTCCAGACTTTCAGGCTTCCTTTCCTCCTCCACAAGGTTCTCTTCAATGCTTTCTTGGTCCTCTTCTCCCTCTCTGTATTCGGCTTCTGCAACAATATAGTTGCTCTCTATCCCAAAGATTTTTCCCCAAAGTCGGCAACGTGGAAGTTGCTCTGAGTCAACAAGATTTTTAAGAGCAAGAAAAATCCTCTGCATCTCCTCTCTGCCCAAACCCACTTCAGCCTGCTCCAGATAGAAACCGATTTCATTCACATTAGGGAGGACTGTTTCTACCTAGAGAAAGCAAACAAACATAAAGTACACTCCACTTCCTACAGTGATATAGCTAATATTAAGTGCAGATATATAAAGTCAATACCATTTTATCCTCTTGGATAATGTCATCTGGCTGGTAAAACAGTGTGCGCTGTTGCTCTGTCAGCAGCTCAGCAGCTGTAAATTGTGGAAGATCTCGTAAGGAGCTCTGAATGCCATTGAATAAATCTCGTTTTACATCATGGCTAATTTCCTCGATCACATCCACAACATTGTTGGTATGCTCATCCATCACCTTGGTGAGTAGCTGTGTCAGATGGTCATAGCTGGAAGGAAAGAAATATATATTCAATTCAGTTTATTTCTTTTGAGCCGATTCACAAAAGTCACCTTAAAACACATTCCAAGACAAACAGATCCAATTCATATTTAGTTATAAACCTTCTAATTCTGCCTGTACCTGTAAATTAAGATTTTGTTGTGCAAGCTTTAGGGGCAATTACTACAGTCAAACGATTTCTGTAACTGTCAATGAGATCTCTGCACCTGTCTACAGGTAATTTGGCCAACTCTGAGTGAGCAAATGGCTCCAGTTGTCTCAGGTTTGAAGAGTGCCTTGTCAAGACGGCTTGTTTCAGGTCCTGTGAATGTTCAGTAGGATGAGGGCTCAGGAGGCCACTTAAGAAGAGTCATATAGCTGTTCTTACGCAGTTTAGGCTATGTGTTCTTGGTTGTTATGCTGTTGGAAGACCCATGTCCTTCAGACTCTTGCCTTCATACTTTGGACCTTGTGCTGACATGCTGACACGAATAATTAACAGTATTTCCTCACAACCCTGTCCTATCTCACCATTTTTAATAACCTTTGAGTTCAATTTATCTAAGTTGTCCACCCTCAAAAGAAGGCTTCATTATATCCATCCATTTCACGTTTCACCCCTCATGGGGTCACGAGGGGTGCTGGTGCCTATCTCCAGCTGTCAGTGGGCGAGAGGCGGGGTTCACCCTGGACAGGTCGCCAGTCTGTCGCAGGACAACACAGAGACAGACAGGACAAACAACCATTCACACCTAAGGAGAATTTAGAGAGACCAATTAACCCAACAGTCATGTTTTTTGGACTGTGAGAGGAAGCCGGAGAACCCACGCATGCACAGGAAGAACATGCAAACTCCATGCAGAAAGACAGACTCCAACCCAGGACCTTCTTTTTGCAAGGCAACAACCCTACCCATGATGCCACTGTGCAGCCCGGTTTCATTATATTACATCTTTCTCAGATATTGCTGTATCAAACTTTAAAAAGTCTGTCCCCTTTTTAATTTCCTCAATATCACAGAAATGCCCAGCAGATGGCAGCAATGTTGTCTCTTCGCATTCACACATTGATGCTTTTGTTAAAGGTGACAACAGAGCTGCATTCCTTCAAGCACAACATTAGGAAATTGGAGAGAAAATTGTGCACTACACATCTAGAGGAATCCTACCTTATCCCTACCCTTGGCAGAGTTAGAGCAGCATATTTTCCATCATTAATAGAGGAGAATAAAAACATCCTCTAGGTTTCTCTTTGGTACAGCTGCCAAACTTACCCAGAGTCATAGCTCTGTTAATCCATCCATTCCCTTAGCTCTCAGCAGTAATGATTTTATGGGATTCTTTGTAAATAACATTTATTCTACTGAAAACAATATCGTTGGCATCTTCAGTAAGTAAGGCAGCGTTGGAGGAATCTTTAAAACCTGTTTGAACTATTTAGACTCAGAGCTTTCTGAGTTATCTAAAATTTTAGCTTCATCTAAATCTTCAACTTGTATGTTAGATCCAATCACAACCAAGTTATTTAAGGAGGTATTCCCTTTGATTAATACCTCCATTTTAGACATGATTAATCTATCCTTAGTAAATGGATATGTACCACAGGCTTTTAAAGTAACTGTTATCAAAGCTTTACCTAAGCCCTCTTTTGATTAAAATTACTTAATTACAGACCTATATCTAATTTTCTTTTCCTATCTAAAATGTTTGAGAAAGTAGTTGCTAATCAAGTATGCTAATAATTTACAAAGTAATAATATATTTGAAGAGTTTCTTTCAGTCAGGCATCAGAGCTCATCATAGCACTGAAACAGCTCTGGTGAAGGTCACTAATGATATTCTCATGGCTTCAGATAATGCCACAGGGTTCAGCCAATTTCTCTCTCTCTGCTTCCAATTGGCAAAATTGGAAGTATAAATTTCCACTGTTATGCTGATGACACTCAGCTATATTTATCCATAAATCCTGATGAATCCAATCAATTACTTCGACTGCAGTCATGTCTTGATGACATCAAAAGCTGGATGACTTTAAATTTCCTGCATTTAAATTCTGACAAGACAGAAGTTGTAATCTTTGGGCCAGAGTCCTCAAAAAATAAACTTCTTAATCAATCACTTATTCTGGATGGCATTAACTTGGCCTCTGGTAATAAAGTAAAAAATCTTGGTGTTATTTTTGACCAAGACATGTCATTTAAATCCCATATTAAACAGGTTTCCAGAGTTTCCTTTTTTCACCTCAGGAATATTGCCAAAATTAGAAACATTCTGTCCAGGAGTGATGCTGAAAAACTAGTCCATGCATTTGTTACTTCAAGGCTGGACTATTGTAATTCTTTACTATCAGGAAGTCCACAAAATGCAGTTCAAAGCCTTCAGCTGATCCAAAATGCTGCAGCAAGAGTTCTGATGAAAATCAACCAGAGGGATCATATTTCTCTAATTTTAGCTTCCCTTCATTGGCTTCCTGTTAAATCAAGAATAGAATTTAAAATTCTTCGTCTAACGTATAAAGCCCTTAATAATCAAACTCCATCATATATCAGAGCTCTGATTACCCCGTATGTTCCTAACAGAGCACTTTGCTCTCAGACTGCAGGTCTGCTGATGGTTCCTAGAGTCTCTAAAAGTAGAATGGGAGGCAGATCCTTTAACTATCAGGCTCCTCTCCTGTGGAACCAACTCCCAGTTTTGGTCCGTGAGGCAGACACCCTGTCTACTTTTAAGACTAACCCTAAAACTTCCCTTTTCCCTAAGGCACTCTAGCTTATAGTCAGAGTGGCTCATGTTACCCTGAGCTACCTCTATAGTTATGCTGCTATAGGCTTAGGCTGCTGGAGGATATCAGGGTCTATTTTTCTCACTCTGCTGAGTTCTCCTACTGATCTCCAATTTGCTTGTTGTCATTTCAACGTTTAATGTTGTGTTCTGTGTCATTTTTTTCCTTCATAGTAGGTACACCTGGGGTCCGTTCTTCGTACGTCGCTAACTCAGTTAGCAGGATTTCATTGTTGACGATTTGGCATGATCTTGGATCGTTTGGTTCTTCGAAAGACATCCTGCACTTGTTGTCATAGCAACATGTGCGCCAGCTTAAACCTGCTCCAGAGCAGGCTTATTTCATGTAAACAAGATTAGATCGCAGCTTTATAAGCGGAGGAGATGGAGAAGTCTGCCGTAGCCATGTCCATTTTTACGACTGCAACCTGTTGCGGAAGGTGCAAGAATAATTTGCAGAGTTTTTCGAATTAATCATGTATTGCGCAATAGACAGGATCCTTTAGTGCAGCGAGACAGTGTAATTGTAGAGAGATTTTTCTTGGTGGCTGCTATAAACACGTCATTTAACAGTGGCTTTTAAAGAGGAAAAAGTGGTGTTAAAGCCATAAATCTAAATATTTAAGTTATTTGTATGATGGTTTGCTTTTTAGTTTTATCATATTCAGTAAGAAGATTTGTTCAGGCCATTTTATTGTGTAGCTTAGTTTTACTTTGAAAGGCTTGCTTCCTGTCGAGCTGTATAGTGTATTAGAAAAAACTATGGATGGATTATCTAGACACGGAGCAATACAGTTTTACCGTGTAAACTGTGGATGATTTGGAAAAGGAAGAACTTCATTTTTTATGGATAAAGATTTTTTTTTGTTAAAATTCCCAGTTTGCACGTGTCCTTTACTTCCATTGTCTAAGGAATGACACTGAAATTTGGACCTCTTGACATAACAAGTGCCTTTTTAAAATAAAGTGTAATAATTAAAGGCTACCATTTTGTAGAATATTCTTGTATTTCACTTTTATTTGTCCCCATGTTCTAGTGGGTCCCATGGAGGCTCTGATATAAAAGAACAAAGTAAATATGAAATTATTAAAATGCAAAAATTCATACTGTAGAAAGTGATAGAAACATCTAACATGGACAGTATTTACGCATTAATTTGTCTACTTTTTGCCAGCCCTCTCTCCTGGCTTTAACAGATTTTGAGGTGTTTTAATTAATGACTCAAATTCGGCATAACCTTCCATTAAAAGCTCGTGTTCTGCTTGGGAGAAAAACTGTGGGCGTTCTTTGTTCATGCTGAACAGCCAATAGCAGCGCTGCTGATCATTGTTTCTACTATCGATACATTTCCCCTTTTAAACAAACGCATGAACGCGCAGTTGTCTCAGATAACTCAATCCAGCCATACTAATCGTAAACAACAGGTGTGTTCGAAGAACCCAATTAGCCGGATCATGATTAGCCGGATGAAATCATCTTGGATGTCTCATTTGATCTTGGATGTTTTAAGCAACGTACGAAGAACGGACCCCTGGTCTGGCGTTCTGTTAACTGTGACATCATCCAGAGAAGACGGCTCACCCGCTACTACCATCTAATGTAGAACAGATTACTAGATCAATGTGTGCTTCTGTGCTTTCTGTCTGACCCCCAGTTGGTCGAGGCAGATAACCTTCACATTGAGTCCGGTTCTGCTGGAGGTTCTCCTCCCTGTTAAAGGGGAGTTT
This sequence comes from Fundulus heteroclitus, assembly GCF_011125445.2. Classification (NCBI taxonomy): domain Eukaryota; kingdom Metazoa; phylum Chordata; class Actinopteri; order Cyprinodontiformes; family Fundulidae; genus Fundulus; species Fundulus heteroclitus. Next base: position 3,154,193 of record NW_023396868.1, read on the forward strand.
TCCTCTCCACTGTCGCTTCATGCATGCTCAGTATGAGGGATTGCTGCAAAGCCATCAACAATGCAGACGACTGTCCACTGTGGCTCTACGCTCTTTCAGGAGGAGTGAATGCTGCTTGGAGAGACTTGATGCAACCTGCTGGCTTTCCTTAGAGAGGAAACTTTCTCACCAACCTGGAGGATCTGACTTTAGAAAGAGCCTTGAGGTAACATGTGTTGTCAATTGGCGTTATATAAATAAAATTCTATTGAATTGAATGTAAGAATGTATGAGCTAAATAAGAAAAGATAGTCTTTATTGATCTCACAATGGAGGAATTCACTCGTCACATCGGCTCATACAAGAAAAATTGAGTAAAGTAAAATAAGTAAAGTAAAAAAAATTGAGTCAACTATTTGATAAACATATTATGCATGAAATCAGTGAAAAAGGGGTAATAGGTAAACTGGAAAACATATTTATTTGTGTGAAGAGGAAAAAAATGCTTATGTTTTTCGTTGTCTTATCAACTGACGAAAGAGGATTTTGAAATTGCTGCATCCACAACAAATTAGCTGTTTTACAAACAGCTTCAGAATCCTTCAGTGAATCACAAGCCTCATTAAAAGGAAATAATTCATATCTGCAAAGGGAAAAACAAAAATCAAAACTGTACAGCTTCAGTGTTTGTAAAATGAGAGAAAGCCTCTGTAAATCTGCAGATCTGATACAGTGTTTGCATATAGAAAGCTGAAGTGTACTTGTTCTTTTCTTTTTTGTGTACTCAAAAATAACACAAAACAGCGTAAGAAGACCTGCTTTATTTATTTTACAATTTTATAAACAACAGCTGCCGATTAAACTGAATGTTACAACCTTGACATGTTATATGAGTTGTTTTACCGTGAAAACGGCTGCAATGCGCGCTCCCGACACAGGGGGCAGAATTCTTCATGAATTTCGATTGTCAAGACTGATCTGGATGCTGTTAAATACAAACTGAACGACTTTCCCTTTGGTCTAGCCTGTTTCTGAACACTATACTATACAAACTCCAAGTACTGATGATTAATCTGACTGCAACCATAATAACGTTATACTTAATACATGCGTGCAGTTTATATAATGACGGAAAAGACCATTTTCAATGTGTTGACGCAGTGTCAACAGTGGAGAAGAAATAAAACCTAGAGAACATAATTACTTACAGATTCCGTTTGCTCTTCGTGCTGTCTTTCATCAGCAAAGCCTTGAAATCGGCGGCCTCCGTGTTGCCTCTGTTTTCTAAAGGACCTTCCATCGTTCTGATCTCAATTTGGAGCAAAAAAACTCACAAAGGGCAAACAACTAACCACCACAAGCAAAACCTGCGGTTTCTAGGGTTACTGCAACAGCGTCGTTACCAAGGTGACCACTTCGAACTCCAAGTGTTTATATTTCCTGCCGCACAGGGAGAGAAAGTATGGCAAGTCGTTTGTATGTTTATTCAACACCCTTGGAGTCAGCCACGTGACGTCTGCTAACTTGTCTGCCTCTGCACAGCATTAGTTATACACTTTACCTATACGAGTTAAACGTTGAACATTGAACAGTTTTTTAAGTAGTAGTAACACTTGTTACCAGTTAGGGGCAAAACACCAAAAAGTGTATGCAAGTGTCCTCAAAATTTTGAATAAAAATAAGGGGGCATACTTATTTACTCAAAGTTACTGTTGCCTACTTGGTCATCTAAGGCTACATTAGTTTGTGAAACAACCACATTTGATAGTATGTCATATGTGTAGGGACTTGTCCATGAAAATCAAAAAACTCAAGACTTAAAGGTGAACAAATGAAAAGTGACTGTAACTCAATAGTCACTTGATCATTCGTGGGTTTTTACTTTACGCTGGATAAAAAAATTCCAAAAAGACTAAAACAAAAAAACAAACATCAAAATGCACTTCTGTGCGGGTTTATTCCAAGTCTTGCAGACAACATGGTATAAACATCAAAGGACCCCATTGGCTTCACTGGCGCAGTGAGTGTAAGACTTGTTCATCTTGCAGAAACTGTTATCACTGTCCACCCTACACTGACATAATATAACCTCTTCACTGATATCTACCCTGTTATTAGGCTGGCATCCAATTTTTGTTGACCCTTCCATTGTTTCAGGTTGCATGTGAGAGAAGCCTCTTTACTCCCAAGTTCATTAACAATAGACTCCAAAGCAAAATCAATCAGGAGCATTTGGAAGTATTTATGGTCATGTCCACTGAATGTGACAGGGTAAGAAATATGATTGCACAAAATTTAGCATTTCTTAGGCGCTTACTGATGCTGTAGACTGTTGCTAGTTATTCTAGTTTTTGTTCTTTCAAATGTAAGAATGTTCAGTTGAGCTTTAATTTACAAAACAGTGAAAAAATTATTTTAACTAGACATGCTTATTTTATTATTTACACCAGTGCAATAAATATTACATGGTGAATATCCGCTTCATTTTTTATATTTGAAAAAACAGGCTGGCTTTTTTTAAGTGTCTTGAGACACAGACTTTACAAAGTCAAATTCAATTAAATCATACAGACTGGTGAGAAAGTTTCCTCTCTAAGGAAAGCCAGCAGGTTGCATCAAGTCTCTCCAAGCAGCATTCACTCCTCCTGAAAGAGCGTAGAGCCACAGTGGACAGTCGTCTGCATTGTTGATGGCTTTGCAGCAATCCCTCATACTGAGCATGCATGAAGCGACAGTGGAGAGGAAAACTCCCCTTTAACAGGGAGGAGAACCTCCAGCAGAACCAGAACCAGGCTCAGTGTGAACGCTCATCTGCCTCCACCCACTGGGGCTTAGAGAAGACAGAGCAGAGACACAGAAAGCACAGAAGCTCACATTGACCCAGGAGTACTTTCTATGTTAGAGAAGACAGAGCAGAGCCACAGTGGACAGTCGTCTGCATTGTTGATGGCTTTGCAGTAATCCCTCATACTGAGCATGCCACAAGTTCCTCATAATGCCTGTAAGGGTCTAACGTTTTCTCCAAAATCATAAGAGGTGACAACAAAATGTTTCATATTATGTTAAGGGGTCACATGTACTATAACCAGAATAAATATTTCATAATTTTACTGTAGATTTTTGGAGAAAAACACCAAGTCAAATTTATTTGTCTCTTTCAGGAATTTATTTCTCCAAAATCATAAAAGGTGAAAATTAGGGCAGAGAATCCCATTAGACTGTATACACAGATGGGGCCTGTGCTCTTGGCAGGTCGACTAATGTGATGTAAAATCATAAAGGGAGCCATAATTGGGAGTTAATGTTTCTCTATTTATTGTGGAACTTTAGTGTACAGAGGACTTTGGACTTAGTCTCTGTCAAAGTTTAAAATAAGTGAAAATTTCAAGTGTGCTTATCAAAAAAAATACAACAGACCCGGTCAGACTAAAGTGAAAATCACCAACCAAAATCATGCAGTAAAGCAACATTGGCAGGGTTGTTGTTTGTGATTTTTCAATACTTTTCCTGAAAAACATTCAAAAGTCTGGATCAGAACCCTCTTCAATGCAGAGTGCCAGTCCCGCATGTTGCTCTGAGGTACAGGGTGGTACTAAAGTGAGTCCTGCAGACTGACCAGTCCATCTGCATACTGGAATTTATCACTGTTTTCGTATTCCAGCATGTCCAGGGCAACCTCACAACTTTCCTTCACTACACGTTCTTGGTCTCTAAGGTGACTCTGCAGCACAGCCAGACACTCCTCTTTTCCAATGGAGCCAAGCGCCTCTGCGGCCTCGTGTCGGACCATGGGGTTCTCCTTAGAACGTTCCAGAGCAGCCCGCAGTGCTGGTATGGCTGCCGGGTGCTGCATCTGACCCAGAACATAGCCAATCTCATGACGGAACAGGGCACTGGAGCACTGCAAACCTGGTGACAAAGATGTGACGGCTTAGTTACAGAGTACCTGATGTTATCTTGTGTTGAAACATAGGATGATCTAGGCTTAATTATAGGCTTCAGTAGTGCCTATATCCTACCATCTCCCAGGGCAACCACCGCCTCCTCTGTGCCCAGGTTGCGCAGAGCAAACATGGCTCGGTAGCGTTCGAACAGCGGTAAACTCTCATCTAGCAGCACTGAGCGCAGCTCTGGAACACTCATCCTTGGTGCTGGAGGAGCTGGGTCTACAGAGCAGTACGGGTTATTGTCTATGCTGCCATCCTCCAGCTGGGTCTCTCCGCCACTAAGAAGCCATTCCAGACGACGAACCGCCAACTGACACGTCTCTGCAACCTGAACATCAGAAGGAAAAAGGGTGAGAAGAAAAGCAGCTTTGTGATTAGGCTTCTGCGTAGACATTCAGAGGCTAGTGTGTTTAGATAAATTCAGCTTTAAAAGACCACAAACAAACTAAATATTGACCTTTTGCTACATTTCAGAATTATTTCATTTGACCATTTAGTACTGCTATTACATCAAGAAATCTTTTTACCGTCTCTTCAAACTAATGATGCAGCATTAGCGTCGCCTAAAGCTTTCCACATTTCGAGGCAGGTCTGTATTTAATTAGACTAACTTGGAAGAGCCTAGGGTTGTCAAAAGTATTGGTACTCTAAAAAGTATCTCTACTCAAAGACTGTATCTGGATACAATACTAATTTGGTATGGCATCAATACTAAATATTTTACCATACGAGGCAAACGAAGAAGGAAAACCCAAAGATCTTGACAAGCCTGTGTGCAAACAGTGCTCTAGAGTGGAAGCAATGAAGTCAAGCACCACAACAAACCTGGCCAAACATCTCAAAGACTACCACCCTGGCCTTCATGATCAACTCCAACAGGTTATTGAAGAAATGTTCCATTTAGAATTTAATACAATAAAGATATCACTGATGTAATGATGCGGCCAGTGGTCTGCGTTAATGTCGTGGTGTTAGCTGTGGCTAGCATGCTACTAAGCATGTGTTATGTTTGGGTTATTCATTTAGCATTTATTTGCACACTTATTTAAAGCATGTTGCATGTAAAGAGCCTGGAGATGACGTGTTGTAAATTGACGCAATATAAACGGAACTGAATTGAATGTTGAGATTGAAAAAGGTGATTTGTTCGTGTTACTAACATATTTTTATGCCTTTAATTATCTGTAATGTTTTTCATTTCTCTGTTGGATTGAAAATTGTATCGGGCATCTAATACGGCAGCGTTTGTATCATGACAAGCTTATAAGAGCTTGTTGGATTTGTGCTCCTACCTCTATGACGGGATCCAGACTGTACTCTTTCAGCAGGTCCACCACCGCCGAGTCACCAATAGCTCCAAGGGCCTCCCCTACAGACAATATGCAACACAGCCCACTCATTGCTTCATTTCCTCTCATATTCATCCATGCCCTGAACACAGGTACTCTGTGCTGTGTGAGACAGATCAGCTGCACCTGCATGCAGTGGGTGGAGGGCAGGTTAGCGGACAGAAACACTGCTGCACCTCGTTTAATGCTGCTAATACGTCTGAACGGGCATCAGAGCACAGCAGCAGTTACAGTCAGTAGCTCAAAGAAAGTTTTTTTTAGGGCTTGGCCTTTTTCTTAAAGCAGTAGAGACCTTCAATACAAAAAATGTGTAAAAAGGGAATTTTTCATAAAAGGTTACCTTTAAATACTGACCAAAAGCTTTCTGTACATAGGCAAGCTTAACTGGAATAACAGTGCAATACTTTTTATTTTATTTTTGCCTTTCTGATAAGTTCATAGCCGTTTGCTTTAGAGGTAAACCTTAGATTAGCTTGCTATTCATTACTACTTCAGTGTGTGACCCAGTCTGTGTTTCTGCCACTGTCATGCCTGAATTTCCCCACTGAGAGACAAGAAAAGTATTTTTTATCTGTATACACAAGGCCCCAGACCCGGATTTACACTAAAACTTGTTATGCATGTGCCAGATGACTGTCTTGAAACATTTTACTACAGATGGGGTCTTTCCCTGTTCCCTCAGTAGTAAGTTTGTAGTATCAACCTTAAATTTGACCATCAAATGGATGCAGGTTATGGCACGCTAAATCTAAAATTCCCAGATAAACTGTGTTTTTCCAAAGAGGGAAATGACTCTTATTTTCTTAGTTTGATGGTAACATAGCTTTTCTTACAGGGGAAGTCCGGTCAACAAGGAAAAATCAGAGGATCATTAGCTATAACTACAACAAATGTGTTCATGGTTATTTAATGAATTTAGCGTTAATCAATAAGAAAATAAAAAGCATAAATTGTCGTCTGAATCACTGTTTATGGGGGGGGGCCATTATTGCTCAAATATGGGCAGTAATGGCCGGCTGACATCACATCCTGTGACGTCTTTGTGCGGTAAGGCACTGCACTTTACCAGCTAAATCAGTAGGAGCTGTTGGACAAAGCTGTGATCAACAAGTATTTCACATTTCCAGACGACTTCACCATTAAAATTCACCAGAGCTATTGTTGAAGCAACAGTGCCCACGTGCATGGCAGTGGGATGTAACAATACATCGGGTAAAAGGTGGAAAAAACTGTTTTTTTTCACCTTTCCCATTCATCATCCACCATGGGCTGTTTTGCTGGATTACCACTGTGAAGAGGGAGGATTTGCCATCGTTCTTCTGGCCAGAGAGAAAACACGTCGTCTGTAGCCAACATTTGGATAAAGGATGTCTTCAAGATGACATGAGAGCGAGGATTTTAGGTAGGTTTTTCTTTTTTAATGTAGAATTTACCGTAACATTTGTTAACCTGCCCAGAGCGGCGGAGGGATAGGACACACTTACAAAGTATGCTCACTGCTGCGAAGCCCACTTATTTTATGCAACTTATTTTTTCTAAAGTCGCCTGTAAATTTCATAAGTTGTGGGGTTGCAGTTTTTTGGCCTTATTTCTTAAAGTGAAGTCGATTGTTTTGGCTCTGAACTAAGTGACGCTGAAATATCCCTCCGCCTCATAACGCTGCAGCTCATCCTGACAGCAGCTCATTCTGACAGCAGCTCATCCTGACAGCAGCTCATTCTGACAGCAGCTCATCCAGACAGCAGCTCATTCTGACAGCAGCTCATCCAGACAGCAGCTCATCCAGACAGCAGCTCATCCAGACAGCAGCTCATCCAGACAGCAGCTCATCCTGACAGCAGCTCATCCAGACAGCAGCTCATCCTGACAGCAGCTCATCCTGACAGCAGCTCATCCTGACAGCAGCTCATCCTGACAGCAGCTCATCCTGACAGCAGCTCATCCTGAAACTCAGAAATCTCTAAATACAATCTTGTGCCAGTTCCTGACGCTGAAAAAGAATCCTCACAGCATAATATTACCACAACCATGCTTCACTACAGGGACTCATTGGCTTGTGTCTGGTTTCCTCCCAACATTCAGACCAAAGACTTCCATCTTTGTCCCTTCAGGCCAGAGAATTTAGTTTGTCATGGTCTGAGAGTCCTGCTGTTGCTTTTTGCTAAACTCCAGATGGGCTGCCATGGAGGGGCTTTCACCTTGCCACTGTACCATGGAGGTCTGCTTGGTGGATTGCTGCAGAGATGCTTGTCCTTCTGGAAGGTTCTCCTCTCTGCACAGAGGAGAGTTGGAGCTCTTCTGAGAGACCATGGGCTTGTTGTCCTCCTCCCTGATGGCTCAGTTCAGAGTCCTGCTGCTTCTCTTTGGGGACCCTTCCCCACATGTGGACCTTAAGACAATCCTGTCTTGGAGGTTGACTGACAATTCCTTTGGTATCATGCCTGACAGATGCATCAACTAAGGGAGCTTATTTAGAAAGCTGTGCCTTTCCTAATCATGTCCATCAACTGAATGTCCCACGCTGAAGCAGTAGAACCACCTCAGGGATCATCAGTAGAAATAGTACCCAGCTCAGCTCAACTTTTTTCACAAAGTCATCAGGAGAGTAGAAGTTAGAGGACAGAGGAGAAGAAGTAACAGCGTTTGGATTAAGGCTGGAAACTAAATGTAAATGTGGAACACTGCAGCGCTGTGAGAACGTTCTAGAACTGCAAATGAGGGACAAACTATGCAGTTTATTGGATAGCAAGTGGTTCCATTAACATGTGGAGGAAGGACATGGGTTACCTGCTTCATGCCTGACCATGGGCTCCTGCTTGGTGTCTTTGAGAACAGCCGTGAGAACCGGGATGGCCCGTGTGTCCTGCATTTGTCCCAGGCAGTAGGCCAGCTCGTGCTTCAGTAAGGCTGAATCATCAGTGAAGGCCTTGCTGATCCATTCTATAGCTTCAGAACCTGGGAGAGAACATTCACAGAACATCATCTTCATCCACCATGTTCTACACACTTCTGTTCCAAGCAACAGCTTGGGCTAGCACATACACCTGATCTAGAACCTGATCTACAACCTGCTGCTGCCCGCGTAAGACTAAGAACGTAGAGAACATGGACCCGGTTCTGAAGTCCTTCCACTAAGACTAAGAACGTAGAGAACATGGACCCGGTTCTGAAGTCCTCACTAAGACTAAGAACGTAGAGAACATGGACCCGGTTCTGAAGTCCTTCCACTAAGACTAAGAACCTAGAGAACATGGACCCGGTTCTGAAGTCCTTCCACTAAGACTAAGAACGTAGAGAACATGGACCCGGTTCTGAAGTCCTCACTAAGACTAAGAACGTAGAGAACATGGACCCGGTTCTGAAGTCCTTCCACTAAGACTAAGAACCTAGAGAACATGGACCCGGTTCTGAAGTCCTCACTAAGACTAAGAACGTAGAGAACATGGACCCGGTTCTGAAGTCCTCACTAAGACTAAGAACGTAGACAACATGGACCCGGTGCTGAAGTCCTCACTAAGACTAAGAACGTAGAGAACATTGACCCGGTGCTGAAGTCCTCACTAAGACTAAGAACGTAGAGAACATGGACCCGGTTCTGAAGTCCTTCCATGGCTCCCTGGATCTCAGAGAATAGACTTTAAAATCCTTCTGTTAGTCTATAAATCCCTGAATTAGCACCTAAATCCATCACAGACTTGTTATCAGGGCTTCAAACTGATAGTAGTAATAGACCCTTTTCCATTAGACCGTTAAAAAAAAAAAAAACAAGCATGTCCTTAACTTGCTTAAGGGAGCCTGGGCCTTTGTTCAGTGGGTGGTGATGGGCGCTGCCTACAAGGCTAAACAGAACGTCACAAGGAGGACTAAGGAATAGTAAGGAGATGACTAGTTTACAAACCTACTGATTTTATACCCTTCATTTCTTTATCTAAAATGTTAGACATCAAAGTACACTTGATGTGTGCAGTTAGTCCATCAGGATTATGAGGCTATTTGCTGACAGGCTGCTCTCACCGGGGAGACTGCAGGGCAAACCCCGTGTTTCTACATAAACTAGGCAGCAAAAGTGAAAATCTTGCCTGGATGTTTTGGTGTTTTAGTCAATGACTGTTTTGCCACAGTTCTGTATTAGACTGATATTTTAGTACTAATGATCTAACAGAGGTCTTTCATTTTCCTTGTGCACAGTATACATTTACGTAAGACTGACTTCATCTAAAGCAGGGGTGTTAAACTCATTTTGGTTTAGTGGCCGCATACAGCTTTATCTGATCTCAAGAGGGCCACACGAGTAAACTCATTGCAAGATTAAATAGAACTAATAAATGTGGATTTGTTGTTGATTTTTATATTAAATTAATTTCACTTTTACACAATATATTATGAATAACCTCAGCGTTTTTAAGAAAAGTAGGTGCAATTTCAACAATACTTTTACTCAGTTAAACATTTACTTGTGCATTATGCATAAGAAATGATCACAGTGATTATACAATGTTGAAAAACATTTATTCACATTTTTGGAACTCAAAAACACTGTCCTACATGACAAAATACATCAAACAGATAAAAATTAAGAAATGATTAATTTTTCCACACCTGTTGCTTAACCCTTGTGTGGTGTTCATATTATTGTTACTCAGCCAGTGTTTGTGGGTCTGGTGGACCCGTTGCATTTTGTGCTTTTTAATGCCTCACAATCAAACACTTTTGTGTAAAAATACTTAACAAATGCTACTTCAACCCAATTTCAAGTTGTATAAACTAAATATTTGGTTATTTAAAGCATAATAAAGCAAATTAATTATAATAAAATCATGATATGAATGGAAACAAATTCACACGTGAAGCAAGGTTTTTCCAAAACTAGTGACTTTTAGTTTTTTGAACTCAGAAATTTAACCCATTCAGGTGCACAACACAAGCTATATGAACACAGAGTAAATCTATCAGTCAAGAACACACATCAGCCCCATGACCTTTAGCCAATGGCCTGCACAACACATGAGGGGCAGAATTTTACTGTGTGTGTTGCAGATATACTTTTTGCACTTGATGCATCTATGTTGTTTTTTTCTGTCCATCTTCCACACTTTGCACTGATTCTTCTTGTTGCCAAACATGTACTGGAACAGCATCACACACTTACTTCAGGCTCTGCAGATTCTGGTTCTGCAGATTGGGTGGATAGGGCAGCATTCTCCTCCGGAATCCTCCTCATTTGGCACATAGGATACCAGGGTTGTGTCACCCGCGTATGCAAACTTGTAAGGCTTGACTTTAGACCCAGAAACTCAAGCAAGGATAAGAACCCTGAAGTAGGCATGTAAATGGGTTTGGCCCATTTCCTTCCACCTCTCTCCAAAAACAAGAATAATTTTCTGGATGGAATCTGGTATGAAAAGCTGAAAAGAAGACTTCATGTCCTGTGTGTAAGTAACTGCCACTTGTGTTGATCCTGGTTGCATCCTTATCACATTGGTAGCCTGCGGGGTGACTCTTTTCTTGGGTGAGACCATTCAATTTCAACATTTTTGACTTCCATATTTCCTCACTTGCTCCATGCTCACTGTCTTGTTCTTGTTCTTTCTTGTTCTTGGCCCTGTGGCTGGCTGCTGACAGCCTGGTCTGGAGACTTGTCTTCGTTTTGGAACTGGCTGATGCTCAATCTCGTCCTGCTTCAGAGTCACTGTCAGACTCTAAATTTTCAGAAATGGGATCCTCAAATTCTGAAACCTTTTTTTGAATACTATCTCTCAACATTATCATCAAAAACTTCTCTCTCTTCCAAAATCAATTACAGGGCCCTCTGCGCATAGTATCTTTTGGCCACCTTGATCGCTTGTTATAAGAAACCACACTGGCAAAGCTATATTTATACTCTATCTACTCCATTTGTAGCAGAAAGAGTGTGATAAACTCAAGATTACCACAAAACAGAAAGTTAAATGTGCCCAGACAGGAGGAGGAAAGAGTGTTGTGTACACAGAACGTCAGTTTCCACATCTCAATTAGCCCCGGGTCCAGTGGACCCGGACACCTTATATGTAATACAAATGTGTAGGGGGGGTGTACGGCGTGTAGTCAATAAAATCGTTTTCTGATATATGTTCTTCACACAAAATGAGCCAAGGCCAGTGAATCTGAGTTTGAAAAATTAATTGATTGTATCATTTTTCGTTCAATAAAAAATGAAAACGGGTCCCACAGACCCGAACACCACATAAGGGTTAATCTGCTAATTAAAACACAGCGCCCCTCGTGGACAATATAGGAACTGCAGATTTTCAATTAAACGAAGTACATGTTTTTTTCAATAATTGTTTTATCATTCTCTTCCTTTTATCTCCTCTTTCTTTCACCTTTTGTTTTTTTCTTGTTCTTCCTTTCCTCTCCTACTTTCCCATTGTAGTGTCCATATCATTTGAGATATTCCCCACATGAATCATAATAAAACTATTCACATTCATAAATCAAGCGGAGCACTATACTGCTCCACTTATGAAAGTCAAATCTGATGAGCTGTTTTTGGCATTAAAAGGTACACTATGCAACCGGGGTTGATTTTCCAGCGAGGCTCCCCCCAGAGGGCGAAAGTAAAAGTGCACTGTCATAAAGATGCTCAGCTGTTCTGGTTCCTCCGTCAAGCCAGGCGCGGTTGTTCTGAGCTTAGCAGACAGGCGACCGCAACGAAAAGTGGAAAAAACAGCAGTACAAACAATGACTAACACAGTGAAAGTATGAACATCAGGGTTTTCCTGCAGCGCTATCTTGGCGAGGCGGTCGCCGCCACCGCCGCCGCCTCGCCAGTTTTATTATTATTATTTTTTTTTTTTATGTTGCCGAGACACTACCGCCACCGCCTCGCCAGTTTTATTATTATTATTATTTTTATTTTATTTTTTTTTATGTTGGCGAGACGCTACCGCCACCGCCTCGCCAAGCCGCAGCGGTACCATCTCGCCAACATAAAAAAATAAAATAAATAAATAAAATAAATAAATAAATAATAATAATAATAATAATAATAATAATAAAACTCGATATGCTTGCATGTTTATTTGACGTTAACACGCGGTTCTTTGTTGTTACTTTCACGCGTGCATATATTGAATGGCAGGGCAAAAACACATGGAGTTCTCTCCGTAAAGCGAGACTTCTGTGTGTGCGGGCCGAGGGCTCCTGCAATTGCAAGTGCGGTATTTCCCCCACAGACCACCAGGGCGGCCGAGAAAACCTTAGTTCCACCTGAAATGACTCATTTAATCATCCAAAACGGTATGGAACACATTAATTAACTGAAAAATGTTGCATAGTATGCCTTTAAGACAACAATTCTTATTGCCACATTGCCAGACAGGACACTGGACACATTATTTTTTTAATAATGATAATGCATTTAGCCACCGGGCCGGACTAAATTGTTCAGCGGGCCGGATCCGGATGGGATATTAATATTTGTGTTGACAGGTTCACTCATTACAACCAAACAAAAGTATTTTAAATAGGGATGGGAATGGAAAAGCGGTCCCTGTTCAGAAGCGGTTCCTTGTTTTCCCATTCCGTGGCACCGTTTGGCAGCTCGCTTAACGATTCTCTTTTCCATTCCCGGCAGCACCAGAGCCTAGAGCGCCGGCTGTGGGCAGCACGACTTACGTCACGTTTTTTACGCAACTTACGCAAGTTACGCACACGGCATTCAGTAAGCAAGTATGACGTGACCAGGCAAAAAAGCAAAGCAAAAAAATGGCGCCACACCAAGTAAAGAGATCCAAAGTTTGGCTTGATTTTAAGAACCAAAAAGATGGCAAGAAGGCGCTTTGCAATCATTGCAAAGCTACAATTTTAACCACGGGAGGAAATAGATCCAACAGGCAGAAACACCTGCGAGCACAACATGGCATACATTTTAATGAGTGCCGTATTTTTGATGCCTTCCGGACAGAGGCTAAAGTTTCTACCAGCATGGAAGGCAACTCTGGTGGTAAGTAGCTAGTTTTACATCACTGGCTGTGCTTAATATGGTCCCTAGTAAATCATATGCCATCTCTGGAAATAAACCTATTTCCTACCTCTCTTTGGGGTTATTAAGGGAGTGTGCCTTTCTCGTTAATCCAGCCCTTCATTGGTAGCATGTTTAATTGGAACTACTGGTAGCTGGAATTCTTACATGATTCTAGGCATTGCAATGGATGTAAGAAAACATGCTACGAAGTTGCTCCACAGTTCAGGGAGCGAGAGAAAGGTGACGCTTGTTTATTTAAATCAGGGGGAGATGAGTTTATTTTAGGGCTGTCAATCGATTAAAAAAATTAATTAATTACATACTCTGTAATTAATTAATCTAAATTAATCGCATATAATTTTTGCTGTGAAATTATTTTAAATATTTAAATTCAAATGATTCAATGTATAATCAGCATTAGATACATTAAAGTGCTGTTTTCAACAGCAGACAAACTGAACTAAACAGATGCCAATGTCAAACTGAACTCACGTCAACAGGAGACATTAACTGAAATAATAATAAAAAAGATAACCTGAATTTAACAGACGTCAACATATTCCATATTCCAATCTACTTTTTAGGCTAATTATACACAATTTAGACCTAGTGCTATTTTAACAAACAAGCATTTTATTAGTTGTTATCTCTTATCTGATGTATTTCTGATGTTTGGCACTTTGTTTTACCTCCTGTTAAAGTGTTCTTTAAATAATAATGACATTCATGATGATTATGATCAGAATAAACCTTTCCATCACCTCCCAGAAGCTGGAAAGAAAAGAGACAAAAACATTTTGTCTCCTTTTCACACCTCACTTAATAACTAATATTTTTGTCTAAATACTTTAGCCTAAATATTTTAGGCTAAAATATTACACTTTTTTATTTGTTTTTCTTCAATCCCATGGTTATGTTTAGTAGTTTCTGCCAAAGGCTGCAGCATTTTGATTTAATTCATCTGAATGCAGTATTTGCAAGCCATACTCTGTTTGGATGAAAAAAAAAACTGCCTGTGATTGGCTTTAACAGCCGAGAGAGCGCACTGCTGGTGTTGAGCGTGGAATGAGCAGGTACGCGCGAGCAGAAATGGAGCTCACCGCGAGGACAGTGGGTTGAGAAGAGTTTTTCAGACCGTGCCAGACCGGTTCTGAGCGTTGAGAGTTGTTTCACTGCGCGCTTGGATTGGTTCCTGCGCGCTCAAACAGAAGGCACGAATATCGTTACACTGTTTCACAGAGTTGAGCGGCAGCGCTGTCTTCTTCTCTGTCTTCTCGCGCCTCCCCTGTGACTCTTTGGCGCCCCCCATGGGAGGCGCGCCTCACCGATTAATCTGCGTTATTTTTTTTAATACGTTATTTTTTTTTTTTATTAATTAATCGAAATTAACACGTTATTTTGACAGCCCTAGTTTATTTCCCAAAATTGTACAGTAATGCTTTTTCATTAAACAGATGTCTTCTCCATTAGATTTAGATGACTGTGATGAGACGGGTAGCCTGGCAGCTCCCGTTCACTGCCTTCTGTTTTCGCCGAGGCAGCCAGAAATAAAATGGCCCAGGTAAAGGTAGACGACTGTCACCAAGCAATTACAAAGTTCATTGTTAAGGGTTTGCACTCATTTTCTACAGTAGAGGCCCCTGAATTTCGGTGGGTGAATGTGAGGCTGTTGTCAGATTGTCTAAATAAAATATTTTCTCCACATTAAACAGATAAACTCATTCATTGTCATATATTCTCTAGGGAAATGACTAAGGTTCTCAACCCAAAATACAAAGCCCCAAGCAGAGAAAGCCTAAGCAAGCATTTGATCCCTGCTTGGTATGATGTTGAAAAGGGAAATCTGATCTCTGAGCTGAAAACCGTGTTGAAGGCAGCAATCACGGCTGATGGATGGACAAGTTTTAGTCAGGATCATTATCTCACAGTTACTCTGCACTATGTGAGCCATGGCCAGGCAAAGGAAAGGTCCTAAAAACCAAAGCTGTGTACCAAGCTGAGACAGGCTCAGCTGTAGCAGAGGAGATTGATGACATCCTAGAGGAATATGGAGTACGAGAAAAGGTTGTGTCAGCAACTGTTGACAATGCAGCCAACATGGATGTAGCCATCAAACAGCTGAGCATCCTGAAATTTCCATGCTTTGCCCACACGCTCAATCTGGGAGCGCAGAAGCTGTACAATTGCACCACAATTTCAAATTGGGCAGCACGAGTTCCAGCAGTGATAGTTTGGATGAAGAGGTCACACATGGCAAAAGTTGTTCTAAAAGAGAAACAAGACCTAACATTGCATTATATTCATGAAAATATAGATGTATAGGTATGTGTACATAAATCATTAGATAATCCATATTTACATTGTGTGTAGGTTAACCCTCAGAGCTGCCCAAGCACATGCTTCTCCTGGATGTAAGGACCAGGTGGTATTTCCTCTATTTGATGATGGAGAGATTCTGGGAGCAGTTCCCTGCTATCCAGGCTGCAGCCATAGACCCACGCATAAGAAAATCCATGGAGAAGGAAAGGTGATATATATTTCATAGATACTATGGCTTAAACTTGTTTTAAATTGATTTTGTTGTTTATTTATGCTACATACATCCTTTTTCTGTTTTTATGTCATTTTTTAGAGGACTTAGGGAAAGCAGAGGCGTTTGTGCAGCTCATGCGGAAGCATTACACCTCCACACTAGCTGTCTCCAGTGAGAAAAGTCCAACCTGCGGGGAGATTTTGCCCATCTTGCAGAAGCTGGAGCAACAGTACACTGTGCAGGAAGGTAACTCTGCTTTCACAAGGAGCATCAAAGAGAACATTTGGAATGATCTCTGCAAACGCTACCAGGCAAGCACAGCTACATTTAATCTTATCTTGACACTTTAAGATAATTTGCATAATCCCATACAAAATGTGTAACGTGACCTTCCATGTGACATTATTCATTTAAGGGTGAAATGAAAGAACAGTAGTAAACTATTCAGGATGGTCTTATGCAGTGGTCCATTCATTCATCCTGTTTCTTGGTCTGTTTTCTGAGTTTACAGTGTGTTATCGCCATCTAACTGGCCATTTTTGTTAACGGCTGCCATTTTGTATCGGTTCCATTTCCTGCTGGGTTCTCTTTTGGCCATTAGTCTAATACCATCCTGTCCTCTTTTTTGAAATTTAAGGGAGCTGATATTCAGAGATTCCTGGAGGAAGCCACCATTCTGGATCCCAGATTTAAATACAAAGTGAAAAGTGATGAATTCTGGGACAGGATCAGGGACGCTGCAATCAAAGCAAATACAGTGGAAGCAACAGATGAATATTTTAATTTATTTCTGTTTCAATTCTGTTTCTCTTTTGATTGCATTTGATTCCATTGTGATTGAGACCTTCTACGGCTCTGTGTGTTAAACGTTATTGATGTGTTTTAAACACAATGTTTACATCACTTCTCAAGCTCCCTGAAGAAGGCTGCAAAGATGGGGGGGAGGAAGAAGAAGAGAAAGAGGACTATGTAAGTTGGCTCATTTATTTGTAATGACCTTTGGATGCTGTTCTGTCATGATTATTGATTTATATATATATTATTTATTTATTATTTTACATCATGCTCAGGCACTGCCACCACCATCAAAAAAGACAGCCTTGGAAGAACTATTCGAGGAGGAAGACAACGAGCTGCGGTCACTTTGTGAATCACAGCCCCATCTTTCCTTAGCCCAGAGGGTAGATCAGGAAACCCAGCTCTATAAAAGCTTTCCCTCCATCCCCTGCAGGGATAGCGCCACACTGTGGTGGTGGTGGAACAAGCAGGATACGCTGCCCTTGCTATCTGGACTGGCTGAAAACTACCTGTGTGTGCAGGCTTCCTCCAGCCCATGTGACAGGGTGTTCTCCACAGCTGGAGACACATTAAGCCCCGAAAGATCCCGTATCCTGCCAGAAAAAGCACATATGCTCATCTTTCTGCAAAACAACTGGTCATTTTCTCTACTACTATTTTATAATTAGTATTTTTTTATTATTTAAAATTGGTTATTATCACATTATTGGTTATTAAGTTTGTTCTTGTTTTCATTTTTCATTTAAACACAGATGTTACTCCAGTTTCACATTTCCTGTGGACATCTTGATCTTGTTCAGTTTGTAAGATTGTGTAATAGTTAAGTAAACAAAGTTAATGCTGATCATCAAACTGTTTGTTCTCCTTTTTACCCCAAATTGGAGTCGAAAAAAGAATCGATAAGGAATCAAATCGTTTCACAGAATTGCAAAGGGAATCGGAATGGTGAAAGTCTTTTCAATTCCCAACCCTAACTTTAAATCAGCGCTGAATGTCAGCTAGCATAGCGCTACTAGCTTCCTGGGTAACATTAGTGCCACCACCGAGTCAACACAACTACGGTTCATTTTAAATATGTTTGTTTTTGTTTCGTTCCGCCATTGTTCAATAGGGCTATGGGCGTTATTACAGCATTAATATGGAACATTAATGTCGATTTCACGGTGCTTGTGTAATGTTAGGATTAAACTCAATCTGATGTAAACATTGCCCACAGCAAGTGCCCGACACGTCATTTCCGGTCGATGGTTATTAACTTGGTGGGTTAATAGACAACCGGAAGCTGCATCTGAAAGGGCTGGGGCACTTCCTGTTTTGGTGACGGATTCAAGAACTCTGAAAATGTCTCTCCTCCTCCGGTCCTCTTCATCATCCTTACTTCATTTGCCAGCACTTTTGTCGCTGATGCGGAGGAAATCGCAGCGGCGAATTCGCCCACCAACAAATCTGTGAAAGGATACAAGTTCTTCCACGAAGAATATATCCACAGCTATCAAAATAAAAAAAAGACATAGCTTAGCGAGCTAACCGCTAGCTGCAAGATATGAACTTCACAAACATCGCAATGAAGCCTAACTTAGTTTGCTAAATTACGTGGAATATTGGAGACAGACAGTTTAAACTCCGTCCGTCCGTCCATCGTCTTCCGCTTATCCGGGGTCGGGTCGCGGGGGTAGCAGCTTCAGTAGGGAGGCCCAGACGTCCCTCTCCCTGGCCACTTGGGCCAGCTCCTCAGGAGGAATCCCAAGGCGTTCCCAGCCGGGAGACAGTCCCACCAGCGTGTCCTGGGTCTTCCCCTGGGCCTCCTCCCGGTGGGATGTGCCCGGAACACCTCACCAGGGAGGCGTCCAGGAGGCATCCTGACCAGATGCCCGAGCCACCTCAACTGGCTCCTCTGGACGTGGAGGAGCAGCGGCTCTACTCTGAGTCCTCCCCGGATGACTGAGCTCCTCACCCTATCTCTAAGGGAGAGCCCAGACACACTACGGAGAAAACTCATTTCAGCCGCTTGTATCCGGGATCTCGTTCTTTCGGTCATGATCCAAAGCTCGTGACCATAGATGAGGGTAGGAACGTAGATCGACCGGTAAATCGAGAGCTTCGCCTTTTGGCTCAGCTCTCTCTTCACCACAACGGATCAGTACAGCGTCCGCTTCACAGCAGACGCTGCACCAATCCGCCTGTCGATCTCCCGCTCCATCTTCCCCTCATTCGTGAACAAGACCCCAAGATACTTGAACTCCTCCACTAGGGGCAGGACATCCTCCCCAACCCGGAGAAGGCACTCTACCCTTTTCCGGTTCAAGACCATGGTCTCGGATCTGGAGGCACTGATTTTCATCCCGGCCGCTTCGCACTCGGCTGCGAACCGCTCCAGTGAGAGCTGTAGATCACGCCCTGATGAAGCCAATAGGACCACGTCATCCGCAAATAGCAGAGACGCAATCCTAAGGCCACCAAAACGGATCCCCTCAACACCTTGGCTGCGCCTAGAAATTCTGTCCATAAAAGTTATGAACAGAATCGGTGACAAAGGGCAACCTTGGCGGAGTCCAACTCTCACCGGAAACAAGTCCAACTTACTGCCACAGTTTAAACTTTTCAATTATATTTTGACATTCTGAAACGTATTTGCCAGTAGAGTTTGTTAAAAACAGCAGGCTAGAATGTTATGTTAGTTCTGAGATTCTAGATGATGCTTGATGTTGAAACTATGCTTTACTTCTGCATGCCTGTAGTGTCAAATATTGTAGAGGGACAGGTAGTTTTTAGAGCTAGATGCTTCAGATCCATGGAGAAAAATGAGGAACCGCACAAGCTGCAGGTTTGAAACAGTCAGAAAGCCGGTTGGCTCTTGTTTGTTAGTTTGAGTTCCTGTTCATATCTGACGGCTGAAGAACTTTCACGTACGACTTCTGGACTACTCAGAGCTTATCATAACGTCTTCCTGTTCAGTGGTTACTATCTTTTTTACTGATCCTGTTGCAACATAATCTGTGTTTTTTTTCTGCTGTTGTTGAACCTTACCTTCAAACTAGAATCTATTACGTGTTTAAAGCTAAACATGCTATATGTATTGATGCATGCTAAAACACCTGTCTGCTTTAGATATCACTGGGTGTTGGAAAAGAAAAGGCAGAATTACTGGATTATTCCTGTAGCTGTGCAGTAAAGGTTTTTGCAATCATGTAGTTGCACTTCTTCACCAGACTGCACACTACTCTCAGCTCCAGCTGCCAACAGTTCCTGCTGCACTGGCCTGCACTAGTGAGTTACAAAGAAAAAAACACATTGTCCTATGGTATGTGATATCCTACCATATACTAAATTACATATACTGTCATGTATATGATCTTAAAATAACAGTACTATAGTTATGGAAACAATTTATTCCTCCTTTGATTGTGTCACGTAGTCGTTTACGTTCCTTTCCCACCAGTATTTTATAAGTGCCATATAAAATATGTTGTAATCTCAGTGTTACTTGTGTCAAATATAATTCTCTCAATTTTTTTGGAAAATTTATTTTTTGTAGGTAGTGAAAAAAATACAGGCTCAACTGCTATCAATTAGTTTTATTTGCAAGTTGGGTAAAAATCTAAACTGTGCCAAATCAGTCCCATTATGTCCAAACAAATTGCTCCCCCATTCCTTTATCGGTTCTTTAATTTGACATATCTTTCTGTGTATTTCTTGTAAATTTCATTTGACTTTAAGAAGAACTTGGTGTTGACCATCTTCTTATGCATCTTAAGTTGTATATGTAGGAGTGGTCTGAAAGCCTCAGTTGGAGGAAATGGCCTCCATTTGTACTTGAAACAGTGAAAAAGCTAGAGCCCCCCCCCCCCCTTAAAATTTGACAGATCCTGAACTACAGTCTAAATTTCTGGGGAGAACCCTGTTAAACATTAAATAGATTGAAACAGCACAACACCCCAGTCATATATTATTAAAATGTCTTCACTGAGAACAACGTGGGACTAAAACCAGGAGCACAAGCTTGGCGAACAAAGCTTATTCTGATTTGACACTTTCAGTTTTAAATAAAAACAAAGAAGAAGGTTTACCTCCCAGGTTCCTCAGGGTGAATAGAGCTCTGAAGCGCCGAGTCAAGTCCAGACCTGGGTTGACCAGAACCCTGCCTACAGCTGCTACCTGCTCCACAGCAGCCATCCTGTGACAGAACCACACATTATCATGACTGGACACAATGTCTGGCAGTGATCAGACAGTTTGAAGCCTGTGACCAGAACTTCAAGCAGTTCTGATCAAAAGGCTCAGATCTTTAACAATCAATTACGTTTGGGACGTTGCTGCATCCAACTGGCTCACAACATATTTCAAATTAGGGTTAAATATCCAATATCCATTCCAAAAGCATCTTCACTGTTAACACTCTGAACCATTTCAACACCATCATTTCCCCCATGTCACTGTTATAAGGCTTTTCCAAATATTGCTGCCAATAAGATTACACTTCTATGCATACACTTAACATTGAAGCATGTTAATAGGAGGAAACAAAAACACGTGATCACATTATGTCCTTACACAAGAAAATCCATTTGTCACAGTTTGAGAAGATTCGATTACAATGACTGCGAACACTTTTGGCTCTTAGTTAATGACCAGCAGGCCGTCGCTGGAAGGCTTTGACGCTTCTTCAGCATTCACCCGCTTATCGTTACTCCAGAACACTCGACAACACAATTCAACCAGTAACTAGAATTTTACGCCTTACTTTATTAAAACTTAACATGATTCTAGAGCCACGTGTCAGCTACCACAGCCCAGTAGTCTGTTACCGCGAACACACACTTAGGAAGGCACAAGGTGACAGAGAGCCGCTGCTAAACTGAACCCAGACCCAAACATTAACCACATACAACACCAACCTGCTAAAGAAGCTTCCTCCTCTCTCTTTACTACCTGGACATGAACTAAGAACCACCAGCAGCTGCCACAGCCTGAAAACTAGCAGCGCTGCGGGCAGCGGGCGGGCCGGCTGCCGCTTCTTCTGCCGAACGGTTAATGGCGGATGGCAAACAACTTCAATGTCCATTACCGCCACCTACTGGTGTGGAATGTGCAACAAAAGGCCTGTTTTTTAGCTTAATGTATTTACTTGCTATGCTGTTTTACACAGATCATTATTTTATACTAGAATATTTTAACTACTATTTCTAAACTGCTATGTATTATTTAGAAAACTATTCCCTTTCCGTCCTTATTTCATAAATACACCACATCCCTTTTTATTCCAGATTCCAGAGGAAAGACGCACTCAAAAACAGCTGGATCTAGATCAGACAATAGTTAGGCTGGAAGGTCGGTTTAGGAGATTTGGCAGTAGCTCCTTGGCAAAACAGCTAGACGCAGCATGTTTGTAACCAGGAAAGCAGAAACACAGGACGAGAGCGACATTTCTTTGTGGGATAAAAGTAGCATCTTTATCAGATACACAGAAGGCGGAGCTAAGCAGCCTATGGCAAGAGTGCGCGTGTTTCTGGACTCGTGGGACAGTAACTTATGATGACGCTTCCTGTCCACGTGACGCCAAAGCGGAGAGGACCCGATCAGTCGACCTTTTCCTGGGAGCGGGCGAGGAGGCCAGAGACCGGGGGCGCCCAACCGGGAGAGTCAGGGGCTCCACCACTGAGCTATATAATACACTGGAGTGCTGATTTTGCATAAAAAACTGAAGTCACTGGCCGCCATCTTGCTCCTCCCTACTCTCACATAATCCCACAGGATTTGGTTGCAACAACAAGCAGTTTTCTGGCTGAGTGAAAACGTTTCACAGGTAATTCTACAGTCAGTGGATGTACTAACAGTATCAACTACTAGGAAATTAGGTGCTGAAATATTTTACATGTTATATATATATATATATATATCAAAATATTTCGCCATATTCCCTAGTTACTGGGGGGAAATAGGGAGTACCAATATGGCGGCTGGTGGCTTTAAAGCGACTCGTTCTAACAGCGCTGCAGTGTATAATAGAGATCAGTGCTTCTAATACGTTTGTATAACGAATGTCACCCGCGGTAGGCAAGTACCAGAGACTTGTCGAGCATTCCACTGTGCATTTAAAATTACATTTAGATAGCAGCCGTAAATTAGCACTGTGCAGACTCAATGTTGGCATATTAAACGACTTTTAATTTAAAGAGAGTATGAAACGGCATTTACAAACTTATTTAGAAAATAATGATTGTAGTGTAAATTTTGTAATATTGTGAGATGCATCTAAGACAGTCTTACGAGGCTTTATAATATCAAAAACTGTTTCAGCTAAAAATGAAAAAATTAAGAAATTAATTACTGCACAAAACAACTTATGGAATTTGAAAAACAGTATAGTGAAACAAAGAACCAACAATTGTAAAAATAGACCACCTAGACAAGAAATGTATTAATTTTACAGTAAGGAAGTAGAGAAGAAACTCAGGTTTACAAAACAAATATTACGAAGCAGGATCTAAGGCCTCTAAATACTTCCTTGAAGACTTCGCAAACAGCAATCAGATGTGAGTATTAATAAAAGAGCCCATAATGAAACAAACAATATGTGACCCAGATGGAATACAAAAAGCATTTGAAACATGGATAGTTTCTTGAGTCAATTAGATCTACCATCACTTGGCAAGCAACATAATGAAAAATGAACCAAACCTATCACTGTTAAAGAAACTGATAAGGCTATCTCTTCTGTGAAATCCAATAAGAGCCCTGGACCTGATGGGTTTCCTGGGGAATGGTATAAATCAATAGACCCTTTTCACAGTGACGTCATTCAACTTCCGTTCTGCGGTGAAGCAGGGTATCTTTACTTCCGCTTTCTCCGCGAGCAGTGTTTTTACATAGGGATTTCACACAGTCCCTCACCAATCTACCCAAATTTCGTTTGGGAGACGTGCACAGACTGGCACAAAAGCTTTCGGCCACACCAGCCTCCAGACTCGACAAAGATGACAAGTTCTTTGTGGAACAATACCTTTTCGATTATGAAGGTAAGAGCTTTGTCTTTTTAGCTCTGTTGTTAGCATAGATGCTAGGATAATGGTAGCTATGCTACCAACAGGACTTTTGTCATTTATTATTTTTCTATTTCTCCATTATATTGCTACGCTAGCTTTATTGCTATATCAGCTATTCTGTTTCACAGCTTTTAGCCAATGAGTCACACCAGGGATATAGTTGATGTATAATGTTGAGCCTTTTCATACTTTGTTTTGGAACAGTGTCAATACTGTTGGGCACTTGGTCACAGCTCTATGAATAAAAATGAGGAGCCTCATTCCCTCCCGTTTTTTTTTTTTTTTTTTTGTGTAGTATTTTACTGAGGTTGCAGACTTTGCAGTATCCCACAAAATTCCTCTGTGGGTTCAGTGTGTTTCTCAGTCTCGTCAGTAGATTTGGAGCCTCAATTAATAAAATAATTCTGCCCATTCCTGTTAAAACTGTGATAGTTTAGGACATCATAGACTGAGAAAGACGCTGTCAATAATGTTGCATGCACACTGCATGCACACTAATAATCAGTTCATTATAGTATTTATGGATTATGCTGCTGTCGGGGCAAACCCCTTGTGTCCTATACTGTTATTTTTCAGGAACTGACCAAAAAAACATGGATTTTAAAAAAACTTCAGACATCACACTTCATATATTTTAGTTATTTATTACATAGATACTTCATAGCAGCTCTGTCCATTTTACCTTTTACCTGTCCTGTTTATCGTGCTGCCTTGCTTCGGTTCTCCTCTGCCTTACAGAAGAGCCTGCTGCCGAGCTCTGGTGGATTCTCCCCTGAACTGTCAATTCTCTGCCGAGCTGTGGACCCCGATGCCTGTTCCTGGTTCCAAGAAGTCTCTCTCCGGGCCGTCAGCTCCTGCCAACACCATCACCCTGTTCCCGTGCAGTTCTACCTCGCTGGTTACATCACCCTCCATCCCATCAAACCTTCAATAAAGACTTTAACTTTAAGTCCCGTGTGTGTGGTTCTGGGTTCATCCATAGACAAATCGTGACAATTAGACTTAGACTTAGACAACTTTATTTGTCATTTTGTATGCACAGAGTGCGTACAGAACAAAATTCCGTTTGCATACAGCTTGAGAATTACAGTAAATTACAGCAGTGATTTAACAGTAAACAATTGAAATGTAAACAATGCAGGAGAAAGAGACAGTGTGCGATCACAGTGTACAGGTGAGTATTTTTAAAAACCATTTGTATGTGCAGAAATTAATTAATTTTTCAGATTAATTTCCTTTCATTAACAAATTGTTTTTGACAGCTCTAATAAAAATTTACATGGTGAGCCACTGAAATTATCTTGGGAATAGCTAAATAAACTTATAACTCAATTATCTTTAAGAAAGAAAGATGGAGTTTAATTTGTTAAAGACCACTTGCAGAAACATAGGTGTCCTCGGAAGTGCTGACTGCAGGCGTAAGTGCTGCTGCGAAGGATTTTAAAATTTGGCCCCTCGTCTCTTCTTATTGCCGTCACCCAACGGGCTCCAGTCTCAGCATCAGCCGGGAAGTCGTGAAAACTGAGATATGGAAAGTTTTTTTTGTTGTTCGAACACTGTGGGACACTGCAGTAGCGGTTTCTCTGTGATTGAGCCATGCTTGGTGGATATGATGCTGCTGAGAGATGGACACAAGGGGAGAAAAAATAGATTAATTATAATACTTTTTAAAACCTTTATTTAACAAGATAAACTCCCATTGAGATTAAGATCTCTTTTTTTAAAGGTTGATCTGACTAAGGTCAGCAGCACGTGTCATTACTAATATAGTATAATAAAACAATTTCAGGCTTCTACTTAAAATATACAGTATTTTGCACAAAAACTAAAAAAAAAAGTGCATTAATATAAGTGCAAATAATATTATGAACACAAGTACTGTCCAATAGACCCGCGGTAATTTTTTTTGGGAATGAACAAAAAGATTCAAATGGAATAAGATCTTTTTAA